>NW_026854534.1:0-6843 GCF_026571515.1 Ruditapes philippinarum
TTTTTTTCTTAATGTGACGCACGCCTGATTTAAACGGCACTTTTGTGTAATGCTAAGAATGAAAGATTTGAGTAGGTCTAAATTAAGTACATCAAATGTTACAAAAAGAATCTTGATCCAGTCAATTCACACTCATAAAAACCAGATATGACGAGACCAGAAACACAAGTTTCGCGCTTGCCCAAAGTTTTCCCTTAAAATGTGAAATATATCAAAATTGTATTTATCATGTTAATACTATCACACACATTGTAGTTTTGGCAGGCTCGTACGCTTATATAGAACAAGATGATTAATACATTACTTGTCCAACAAAAAACATTTAAGTAAAGTTTTTACAATGTTTATGATTTTAAACCGGTACAACGTTTTATTTTGTAAATATTGATTTAAATTAAAAGCACACTCGTTAACTTGTTGCAAGTTGATCCGCTGGTTACGGGTTGAACAGTTGTGCGCTTTGTAAGTTTTTTTTCTATCCTGCACAATATATCATAGAGCATTAAGTCTATAAAAAGAGATAAAAAGAAAACTGTATCTAGGTTGTCCGTTTTAAAACTGATTTTAGACACTTAGACGGACATTAAAAAATAAAAATATAGATAAAGTATGTTAAATAATGTATATTGTTATGTTGATTCATGTTGATCAAGTGCTGTAAAATTTCTGATAGATTATAAAAATCTTGAGCTTACCTTCGATGTTCAGCGGATTAGTATACGGACGCAATGCATCTGGCCGTTCAATCTAAGTGATATAAGGATAAATCTAAATATTGTATACCGATAAAGATCTTTGTATTCTGGTTAGAAAACCGCTAAACACCTAAAATGGACTTGACCATATTCTAATTAGGACAAAACCATTCATCATATATGGAGAACATTTCAAAAAATGTATTGACTACAAAGTGAAGAGTGCTATCCATGAACAATCTATCGAAGCATATAAGTTATAATTTATGTATACCTTACTCATCTACATCATTTTATCAAACTACTTTAACTATTTGCTTTATGTTTTATGTTATATTGGGATCCTATATATAACAGAACAAAATACAAGTATGATGTTTTTCGGCCGAAGGCCGTTTGATTTCAACTATACTTTCGCTAAAGTTAACAGTAAACAAATGAATATAGGCCGAATTTTCATTGGTCATTTTAACATTAATAGCCTGTTCGATTGATACTTTAGAAGAGCTTCCGTTATAGGTAGAGTTCATTCAAGCTGTTCGATTGCTCGATGGCAAGAAGTGTTGGAAGGAGATATAAGTCAGACTAAAATATAAAAACACAAAAATGATGTTTTCTAGATGTTTCTAACAGCTTAAATATGACAAATCGCCTTTTTGATTCTTTTGCGTTCAATTGGGTTTCTCTTTTTAGCTGTTCTGGTCAATATATTCTCTTCTCGAACCGGGCATAAAGCGATTGAAACGAACTTTTGACTAATTTACAGTTTCAAAATTCTCCGGGGAATTAATGTACAGTATCTACTAAATGTTTTATTATAATTTCCTATTCAAATCAAATTTCATTTTGAATAAAATCAAATAATGTAATTTATATTATTTAAATCTAAGATGACAATTAATGGGGAAAGACCTTGCGGTAAAAATGAACTGAAATAAAGTTTCCTTTTAAAAGGAAAGGCTTGCTCAGTGTGTCATCATCCCTTCCCTTTAAAATTGTGGGTTTTTTTCTTGTTTCAATTTATTATCACAATTTGTTTTGAATTACGGTATTTGTATATCATAAAGGGTTTATACAGTTTTTTCTCGAAAAAAAAAGTTTCACTTTTAAAGGGATAGGTAGGGTAAGCCCAAGACTGGACGAGCACCTGTGCCCATTTGTTTGAGCACCAGTGGTTATGCGTAAATAGGGACCAAAAGTCCACTGTTTATAACTGAACGGGAACATGATGACGATAACAGTTGCAACTTTTTTTGTAAAAATGAATATTTTTTTGTCAAAAACGATTCGAAATCTATTCTCTATTAAAATAATCAATCGTAAAAATACTAACATTGGCTCTCACGTGGAGATCAATTTATCGTACTGAAGGACATTTCATTTCCACTTTTTTCGCAGAGAGAGTCATTCGTTTTGGCAGTTGCTAATTTCATTTCTATAGCAGCTTTAGCTACAAGTGAATGCACTAAAAGACTTCGTTACGTGGTACCAATTAATAAGCATGTATCAACAATGTTACACGGACGTGGTAAGGTTAATGATAGGCATGGGCTATTTTTAGATTACCTCAGCAAGACGTTTAAACTATGTCAGTAGATCTAAATATAACTTGATCATGCACTAATATTCTGCGTGATTCGGTCACGATATTTTGGTAAGCAGGACCGCCCTTTGGAGACGGAATAATACTACAGTAACCATTCTCTATTTTATAACACTAATAAAGACAAAAATCAATTATAAAAGAAACTAACTTTTGCGTCTTGAAAAAGAATTTAAACGGAATCAAGTGAAAATAGAAAAACAAACTGGGATTTCCAAAGTAACTAAAATAGCTTAGATTTCCGTAATATTACTTCGTCTGATTCCGCAGTATGACGGAATCGCCCGAATTGTCACGATTGCAATCGGAACAACCTCGGCTATTATAATTAATCCGAAGAGTGACGGAAAGGGCCGAAAAGTTGCGATTGGCACGATTGCAACTGGTTTCCCGTTCAATCATGCACTAACAAATGTAAGCAGGAAACCACCTAACCGGAACAACTTTTCCAAAACAAATAAGCCAAATAGATCAGTTGAATTCTCCCATTGAAATTCAATGTAAACGAGATAGCCAGCATACAGGTGTATACCTCTTATTTGTCAGGGGCGCTGCAGAGATAACTCTGCTAGATTATCTAGAAACTTTCCCATTGCATGCAACCAAATTTGATAACTGAATGTATACACATGATTATATGAACATTTATTGATATTTAAGCTCCCAAAGGAAGCAAAAACACCTTCGTCCAATAAAGAATAAGTTTTAGTAGGAAACATTTGCATAAGAATTCACAGAGAAAACGAAAAATAGAATTACGTACCAGTGTAAATTATGTTGTTTTTCTTTTATAATTATCGGATGTATGTGAGAAGTTAACAGTTAGTGAGCTAAGCAAAAAGGCATAACGATTTATATAGGGAAATCAATGATCGGTGGGTAACCAATCTAGCAGACGTTCCAAAATAAAGTGTAGAAATGCTCTGCTGGTATGCTCAGCTGGCTTAGCACGCTAGCAGGGCATTCTTAAATATAGTGTTAAAATGCTCACCTGGTATGCTAAGCTGGCAAGGCAATCTAGCGGGACGTTCCAAAATATAGCGTAAAAATGCTCTGCTGGTATGCTCAGCTGGCTAAGCAGTCTAGCGGGGCGTTTCAAAATATAGCGTCAAAATGCTCTGCTGGTATGCTCAGCTGGATAAGCAATCTAGCGGGGCATTCCAAAATATAGTGCGAAAAATGCTCTGCTTGTTTGCTCAGCTGGCTAAGCAATCAAGCGGAGCATTCCACAATAAAGTGTAAAAATGCTCTGCTGTTATGCTCAGCTGGCAAGGCAATCTAGCAGGGCATTACTACATATAGTGTAAAAATATTGCTCTGCTGTTATGCTCAGATGGCTAAGCAATCTAGCAGGGCATTCCAAAATATAGTGTAAAAATGCTCTGCTATTATGCTCAGCTGGCTAAGCAATCTAACGGGGCATTCCAAAATGTGGTGTAAAAATTACCTGCTTGTATGCTCAGCTGGCTAGGCAATCTAGCAGGACATTCCTATATATAGTGTAAAAATGCTCTGCTGAATTGCTCAGCTGGCTAGGCAATCTAGAAGCGCATTCCTAAATATAGTGTTTAAAATGCTCAGCTGGCTAGGCAATCTAGCAGAGCATTCCCAAATAAAGTGTAGAAATACTCTTCTACATGTATGCTCAGCTGGCTAAGCAATCTAGTAGGGCATTCCTAAATAAAGTGTAAAAATGCTCTGCTTGTATGCTCAGCTGGCTAATCAATCTAGCAGAGCATTCGCAAATATAGTGTAAAAAAGCTCTGCTTGTAAGCTCATCTGGCTAGGCAATCTAGCGAGGCGTTCCAAAATATAGCGTAAAAATGCGCTGCTGGTCTGCTCAGCTGGCTAAGCAATCTAGCAGGGCATTCCTAAATATAGTGTTTAAAATGCTCAGCTGGCTAGGCAATCCAGCAGAGCAGTCTGAAAATTAGTGTAAAATGTTCTGCCGGAATGCTGAGCTGTCCAGGCAAACTAACAGGGCATTCTTAAATAAAGTATAATTTTTTTCTGCTGAAATGCCGAGCTGGCTAGGCAATTTAGCAGGGCAATCTTAAATACAGTGTTAGTATTTTTCCTCTTTTACTCTTTATGCTGTTTTATTTCTTAAATCGCGCGGGGCGAAGTTTTATTCACTTAACCTCGCCCGCACCCTCGCTAATTAGCGTGTTTTCGCTCCGCGCCCCTGCCGTTTTAGTAGTGGAAATCTTTAGATAAAAAAATATTTTGAGGGCCACTCTGTTATATTGTCTTAGAAAAGGTTGGTAAGTAAGTACACCTTAATCCGAGTAGAGTGAAGTTATGGTTATATATGGTGCTTCGTATTCGACCCTGCAGTTGCGAAAATGTGAATATTTTTTATTTTTAACATGATTTTTGCTTCCAAAATAGTTTTAAAGTTTGTCACATTAGTGTTCATTTTTTAATTTATAAACCTATTATCATAACATTTTATTAGATAAATGTATTGCACAAATTTAAAAAAGGTAAGCAAAAATAAATGTTTTTGTATCTCGAACAGTTTGCTTTTAAATATTCTTAATATATTTGAATATTATTTCTGAATTTCATTCATCACTTTTTATATATGTATATATATTTTGATTGCATTTTTAATATGTGTTTTATACACCGGGGCTCGTCTGTCTGTATGTAATTTTATGAAGTAACGTAAAATTATTATTCTAACGGGTATCAGCTTAGCGACTAAATGTTCTTACTTCTGTTATAAGCAATATGCGGTTCTTACTTTTAGCGCTCAAATATGTTATTTTATATAATAATATAATACTTTTTACTCTTTTATTACAATCACCAAACTGTAGAAAATAAAACTGAAATATGTATGAGGCTGCTTCAAGTAAATTTGAAACATATTATTTAAAAAAGCCTTGTCGGATTAAACATTGTAAATTTGCTCATCTAACATATCGTCATCTTAGTGCAATAACGTAATAAGTCCTTCTAAATTCAAAAGCAGTTAATCAGTTATTGCACTAAGGTGACGATATGCATTTCAATGAGAAAATAATAAACAATTTAAAAATATATTTCATCAAGTCCCTGTGTGATTTTAAATGTTCGACGTAATAAAATATTCTTTGAACTCCAACGTCTATTGACGTCGTCAAAATCATTACGTTTTACTCACCCTTTATTTTATTTTACAGTAAAAGCAAAATATCTTACGCGTTGACCCTATATTTTTATTGCATAAATACTTTCCTTCAGGATTTCAATGCATGCTTAATAAATTATAGCAAAATTCACCGTGCTGATCTTTTTTTATATCGCAATTGTTATTGCGATGACGTGCGATATTTTCAACAGATTTGCTCGTCAAAACAGAGGGAAATTAGCCGTAAAATCGCAGTATATTTAGCAAAGTTCAAAGAAAGACATCAATGTAAAGGCATATATCTACTCAACATTATAAAATTTAAACGAAGAAAATCGGAAGAGAATTGCTAAAAACATGCCTTTTTATCGATATTTGAGTCGCGAATCCTACGACGCCGATAAAGGTTGTTTTGACGTCATAGTAACGCTTTTTCTTTACAAAATAATTCTGCGGAAGTAAAGATTGCATATCTACATGTTGGCATACCAAAAATCATCAAGATCTGAGATGTTGTCAAATTCCGGTCGGAAAGTAGCGAGCTACCTTAAATAAATGGACCCGCTATAGAAATAACAGTTTCTTTTAATTTACTGATCACTATCAATTAGAAAATATCCCATAAATGAAAAGAATGAAATATTTGTTCTCAAAATATTACAATTACGCTGAATTAAATTTAACATATATACTTACATAGCATGACAAGAAAAAATATTTTCCAGACATCCATTGTGTATATGTTACTATACAAACAGATAATTTAAAATGATTCACATATCTTAGTATTTTCGTTTATAGAAAAATTCCAAATTGCCGAAGGATGAAAATAACTATTCAATTACGTTTTAATTTGTTCAACTTTCCTTGGGGTAATTCAAATACATGTGGGATTGTAGGGATTGTGTAAGAAAATAATTGAATTTCCAAAATATAGCGTAAAAAATGCTCTGCTGGTATGCTCAGCTGGCTAAGCAATCAAGCGGGGCGTTCAAAAATATAGCGTCAAAATGCTCTGCTGGTATGCTAAGCTGGCTAGGCAATCTAGCGGGGCATTCCATAATAAAGTGTAAAAATGCTCTGCTGGTATGCTCAGCTGGCTAAGCAATCAAGCGGAGCATTCCAAAATAAAGTGTAAAAATGACCTGCTTGTATGCTCAGCTGGCAAGGCAATCTAGCAGGGCATTCCTACATATAGTGTAAAAAAATGCTCTGCTGTTATGCTCAGATGGCGAAGCAATCTAGCAGGCTATTCCAAAATATAGTGTAAAAAAATGCTCTGCTGTTATGCCCAGCTGGCTAAGCAATCTAGCGGGGCATTCCAAAATATAGTGTAAAAATACCTGCTTGTTATGCTCAGCTGGCTAGGCAATCTAGCAGGACATTCCTACATATAGTGTAAATATGCTCTGCTGAATTGCTCAGCA
>NW_026854535.1:0-13234 GCF_026571515.1 Ruditapes philippinarum
GGTTTTACCATGTTTAAAATTAGAAACCACATCACTTTCAAAATAATGAAAACTCGCCGATGTTTGGCTGTGTGAAAGGTTACCAGAAATGATTTCTTTTCTGGTCAAGGTCAGGTCTAAATGCGGAGCGTTATTTGATCTGATTTCAATCAGATTGATTATTATTATTATATCTATATTATTATTATTTCTATATTATTATTATTATTATTATTATTATTATTATTATAGCATTCTACATCTAACATAAATTGTACCATGAAACATTTAATAAATATTCATTCGGTAAATGTAAGGAAATCAACCAGCTATACGTTAGGCAATCCGTGTATAACAAATTACAAAAATAATGTATGAATAACACAATTTCATTCAGTCATATCAATCAGTTCCGTTTCATTGAAATATAAAACTTATCCGTTAGTCAGACAAAGAAAGAAATGATCGATCAGCTAGCTCCCGAAAGCATTTACGCCGATATGCAATTTTATGTTAATTTGTTCGGAAATCAATTTGCTTTCTAAACACTCTGAGTTTTCGTGATAAAAAGATGTTATTTGCCTTTGGGATTTTTGTGTCATCGCCAGTGCAGAGCCAACGTAATAAGAAGGACAGTTAAGAGAGTTCCCGGATTTTACAATTACCAACCCCCTTGCTCCTTCAACTATAGAATTGTTAATTTGTATCTTGTCTTAATAAGCAGATAATATATTTGATATGACTCATGTTCATCACTAGGTACAAAAATGCTTTTAACTGCAGAACTGTATTGCAGTCTTGGAAATGTGTACAGAATATACCTAATACAATCTACAGAATGCACAAACTGTGCCATATTTTTATATTTACATTGAGCCTGCTCTGATATGTTTCATAGGCCATGCTTTCCAATCAGGATATTCCATTCCTTTCCTAAGAAACATATTTTAACAAATACTTCAACAAATCCGAAGTGCACATTACGTAAAGTAAGTAATCGATTATGTAAGTGCTAAGAAGACAAAACAAGAAACGCATGAAGATGCATGAAAGCAGCACAGTTCGTTGCGAATGAAAACATAATATTGACTTCGAGTATTACATTGACAGGTATACCATTTGAAGGCCGCCAAATTGCGCAAATAACACAGTTTTACTCTTTGCATAAGATTTGGTCATCTTTGTATATCGCACACATTTTCATACTGAATTAATCATAATTGTTAAGAAAGGTAGCTGGTGAATTACACAATATGAAGGGCATTTCATTGTATCCCAGAATCCTTATGATCCTTATATTTAAGATGTTATCTCTTAATGATTTTGATCTATCACCACTTGATGGTTACCTAACGTCTGTTCAATTGATTTCATTGTTTTTTAAAAGCTTCTGCCTCCAGATGACAAATATTATTCAACCGTATCTCAATATTGTTGATGATTGGACTCAGTTGTATCCATTAATGAAAATCAAAGGTTTCAAATAACTTACACAATAGATATGTATAGACATATATCAAAAATTACAGAATAACAAAGAACCTTGACATAGCAGACTTGATGTATACTCAAGTTCGCAAGGTGAAGGATGTGTATACATGCATTATTTTACTTATTAGATATACAAGCCAACACTTCAGGTTTTATATATGGATTCTTCACTATACTAGGATTTTATGTGTATAATTTAGCTATAGTTACTGTCTGAAATACATGCACTCAACAATGAGTAATAATAATCGCATTATATGATGTGATTGAATTGTTTAGATTGTTTACTTCAGCAATTTCAGATGATTACTTCTTGAACATTTTGGTGGTGGAATAACATATCTTACTCTTACTCTCAACGTCCGATTTTAGTTTAGTTCCAATTTTCCATTTAGCTGCACGTATTCATGTACAGACTCCATCAAACCGAGTCTGCAGTTTTCTTGTAATTTTGTTGTGATTAATGCTTTCGAGGGATCACTTTCCAGATTTTGATTTGAGTAGTCATTTGTGTCATTTATATGAAACAAGATGTTTTATTTCATGCTAATGTCCTTGGTATAAACTTGTTTTAGATAGCATCAGCTTATTCAAAAAGTCGTTTTAGCATAACTCCTGGCCGAAAGTGTCCAATCTTGATGTTCTGGTATTTTCATTAAACGCCACACTTCCATGTTGATCTTTCTTTTTCTTCATATTTTATACTTCCAAAATAAGTCTCTAATTTGGTAATCATTTTGCCAATACTAGCTTCTATCCTAAAATATGATGAACAAGGTCAACAAGGAAAGGTGACGTACAATAAACGGACCCCCATACCATCCAGCAAAAAGGGCCAGTTTTCGGACAACAACGCTGGCAATTACCGTTCATGAAAGGGCACGATTAAACCAAGCCTGCAACTTTTTTAAATTATGTTGTTTTGTGCGTTCTTTATGGGTTTTTAATTCTCTCTATTTAACGGTTGTCCTGACTCCTCCGAGAAGAATTTGAACTTCTCCGTAAAAATGAGAAACGTTTTTAAAGTGATTGCTTTTTTTCTGACTTACCTGTATCTTTCTTTTCCAATATCTTCCTATCTTTAATAAATGCAAATACATTATCTACGTCAGCTATTTTCGTTGGTTTACAAATTCTAAAATGCCTTCGTTAAACCTTTGAATCCCCCATTGCTTACATGTAACTCAATTTATTATCATCTATATCTTACTTTGCTTCACAATTAATAGTTCATTTACATACTATAAGACAACAAATTTTGAATGGTGTGTATATGGTACACAATTAGTAACTTTTAATGTGTACAAAAATTGACAAAAATGTGTGTTTTTTAAAAATTGCTTCCGAATTTACATATACCCTAGAACAAGTGCATATCCATTGTTCTAAACGTACAGCAAATCATAGGCGTATAAATATATGGGTTTTAACAAAGTCTAAGTAAGACGTATTGTTTATAAACATAAAAATATATTACTGAATACAACGTTTCAGTTGAGTCGCTGTGTTGCATCTCCCAGCACACATAAAAATGTTAATTTCTTTTGTTCAAGAGAAAGTTAGCTTAAAATAACTTGTTTCATGTCAAGAAATGCAAATGTTTTGTCTGCTTATTATCAGCACTATAGCCAAATATAACTTACATGGTACGTTTTGTTGGTTAACCTAGTAAGACATTTAATACATTCAGGAATTCAAATAAAGTATAACAAGAGAAACAAATGTACTAACTTAACAACTTTGATACAATAAAAATACACTTCAATTTATACAAATCACAAATTAGCAGTTATTCATAACACCTCACTCGTGTACATGTTGTATGTGAAATAATTAGATAGGTAGGAAATACATAATATCTGGTTTGTTTCGTTTCAACACAAAAACTTTAAAGAAAATTGTTCTGAATAATTAATATAGTCATCTAACGGCTATATTGAGATTACGAAGATAGAGAATATTGCTTATCAATAAGGAAGTTCTGAGTGATCTTAAAATACGGTTTCCTTACGACATGTACGATAGATTCCTTTCTGCAAGCACAGTACCATGTGAAGTTTTAAAATGTTCTCTTTAAACAATTAAAAGAAAGTAAACAAGAACATGCGCATTGATTTGAACGTCATTTGTGCAAGCATTACTTTTGAATTTATGGACTTTTTCACCGGTGTATAGTAAATATTAACTTAAAATTATTTAACATTTGAACACATGATACTATTAGAATATGTCCTTTCTCTACTAAAGGTAAGCAAACACGCACCCTTATTTCTTCGGATATGTTTTCAAGATCAAATTTTAACTGTTTGAGCACAGCTGGAATCAATCGACAAATATTTTGACATCGCTGGGTTTGGATATGCACATCTTATCATTTTATTTTATTGCTTCATATTCTTTTGAGGAAATGATTAACATTACTTATTTAAATAAATAAATAATAATAAAAAGTGCAACTTTCGAAAATATACGTTTGCATTTTATTTACTTGACTAGACATCACTTATCAAATGCAAATAATATCAATGGGAATTTAACCCCACTTGCATTTGATTACGATATATTCATCATATTTATAATTATAAAAAGGTATTTCATCACATTTGCCATAATTTGACATAATTTGACTTAAATAATAAAACACCTCTCTCAATGGCAAGACGTTTTGCTACATTCAAATTATCGAATTGAAATATCGGGGTTGACATAGGGGTGTACAAAATGATTTTAAAAGCATATGGCCTTAAATCATATTTGTTTGTTTGATTGTTTCATTTTACGCCTTTTCCCAACAGTATTTCAGTCATATAGGCGGGTAGTTTACTAACCATCGTTCCTGGAGAATTACACCAATACTAGACTACCTTCTTCCGTGCTAAACTACCAAAGCATCTCCCGGGGATCGAACCCACGCCAGAGAGGTAACTGGATAAGAAGTCATCGACTCTAACCCCTCGACCACGGAAGCGGTTCAATGAAAAGAAAACAAATTTATGTTTACCAAAGTACAAATTTGCAGTAATCGATTAATCATGAAAAACATTTAACTGCTTTAGATCATTTAAGTTTCTGTTATAGTGGTATAGTGGTAATTTTAAAACAGTGTGAATCTGAAAATGCAGTATGTAAAAAGTTTCTGAGAAAACAATTTATTTTTTCTAACACCTAACAATTAATCTGAAAGCGAAATATAAGGCCAAAACATATACTAATATTATATTGAAGTTTATGAACAAGTAGATTCTATATAATTGATATATTGTCATAACGTCTGACCTTAAAAAAATGAAAGCGCCATAATTATATCCATTATGTGATGGTCTCGATATCTTTTATTCCTTAGAAAAAATGTCTGATATGCCTATATTACTCAATCATCTTTAATAAATTTGTCTGGCCGTATGATAGTTAATAAACGATATTTTTTCCATTGTACTGTATTTGGACATACAAATAAATTACTTAATATGCTTAAATCTGAAAATGACTTTCGTCTGAACATGAGACATCTGACTGTAAATCAAACATAACATTGTATTATTTTTGTGCGTTGAGTACAAATATTGCTTTGTTCAAAAAAATGAATATAGTCAAATTCACATGTACAAATAACTTATAACAATTATTTTCTTTGTTTGTAGTTATTAGAAATGTTGTTTTTTGTTTGTTTCTTTTTTGTCTCATTTTAAATAATTTGTAGCAATATGCTGGACGCAATCCGATTCATGTTGATGTTCTTTTGTACACGATACATTGCAATGTAAATTTGTTACAAAAACAAAATTGAGAGTGATGTTCGTTTCATATATCGTAAAACTTAACCTAAAGTAAAAGATCCGCATTTTATCTCTGTTATGTTAACAAGGTCTGAATAATAAAGAGCTCTTGGCTCGTTTGTATCATATTTCCCAAATTATTTAATTTTATTTTAAAGCTTTTAAGATAGCCTTTGTTCGACGTGATGTTCGTTTATATTAGTCTACATCTAAAGTGTCTGAATTATATTCAGGAAAGCAAGAACCTCGTTTCATTACTATCGTCCGTTTTTATTTAAAGAATAAAGCCATTTCGTAATCACCATTAAAGCATAAAACGCTCTTGTAATCTATTTACTAGGATATTCTATCACAATGATTGGCATGATCAAAACAAGTATGAACAATAAAAAGTAACACATATTATATATTTTATTTTATTTGAGTCTCATCCATATTTAACAATGTTAAAAGACATATAAAATTACAATTACAATATGGTCATTCTAAAAAGAATTATCTGAGACTATATGTTTACATATATTTACATATACTTACATATACAGTAAAGTTCCACCAAAAATATTAGAGGGCACTTTCACAGGATGAAACGTTTTCTATATTTTTCACTTCAATTTTTTTATAACCAAGAAATTTAATTCCATATACTTAGCTTATTGTCTTTTCTTTTTTTCCGAAAACCGTTAGATTGAAGTACCCGCTAAACAAATCTTTCTTTCTTTAAATATGGAAATAAACTCGAAAAGAATCTGAATAACTCATATTGATTTGAAATTGCTTTTGTCAAATCCGTCTTATCAATGTAGAAAGCATTTATGTCAATACGTGACAGCAATAATATAATTTGTAGGATTTATGTCGAAGGAATTATAACATTAGGCTAAAGAAACAAAACAGTCACTGTAGTTTTATTTAATCTAGATCAAATTGGAAAGTGTACTGAAACGAATCTGGCACAATTAAACTAATATCACAAACTGATTTGTTTGGGATAGAAGAGTTATGTATTGAGTCTGACAAATGGTGTTTCTGATATGTTTAGAAAATAGAAATAATCAAATCATACATATATGCATGTGTTAAAATGTGGATGAGATAGTATCTTTTAATATTTTGGTAACATTTTACTGATTAAGAAAAACATGCGCTAATGTTTGGTGTGAAATCTATGCAACACAAACGATATTTTGTTATATCCCATTCTTTCTTCTTCATTTTTTAAAAAAAGTCTAAAACATTGACAATAACAAGGACGTTAAAACATATATTTTTGAATCTATAAAACTTAGTTACCAAAGGCTGTAAGAGGAATAGTATATTTTTGTGAGGGGTGCACCAGCAATCCTAACTTCACAAAAATTAGACACAAAAGCCCATGTATAAATTTATATAATAAAAAAGACATCAGTCAGTAAATAAAGGCTGCAAGAGCAAATTGTAACAATCAAATCTTTAAATAACTCCAGTGACCTTTACCTTAGCATTGGACTGTCAAATTATTGGACTATCAATGGTATCTACGGATATTGGTAAAAAGGCTGTATGGGCAAATGTGTAAAATATATGTCAGGCTTCAGTGACCTAGACCTTAACCGAAGTGAACATCAAAATATGTCTCTGCCAAATACAACATACACTGATCAATATAAAACTATTCTCCGAACAAGCATTATTAAATGTTATAAACGGGGATAATTAAAAAAAACTAAGAAATGTAGAGTTAAGATTTGAAACTGCACTTTCATAAGTTTAAATTATTACTATATACTGTGATGAATAATTTCTTGCGTATAAGTTGAGATACAGGTATCTTTATAAACCATGGAATAGAAAAAGAAAGAAACACATTTGTACCACCAAAGCAACTATAATTTGGACTTTTAGCAAGGTCTTTCTCAAGCTAAAAAAGTGGCATGAGACCCATACTAGGATGAAGCACCTAAAACCTAACCAAAAGTTAATGAATGAATAAATAAATAATTAAATGATTAAATAACTAAATAAATATATAAAAAGAAAAAAAGATAAGTAAACCGATAAGTAAATAATAAGTAAATAAATAAAATAAATAAATGAATAAGTAAATAAATAAAATAAAATAAAATAAATAAATACATAAATAAATAATTTAATAAATAAACAAATAAATAAAGAAAGAAACAAAATTTTATGTGGTTAGATTACATTAATGTTAATAATGTTGTACGTCTTTGGTCCGCTATTTCTGTAAATTAAAATGACGTACACCCGCCCCAAAGCCTGAAACACATTATAATCGAATTAAATCAATACATGTAATCATATCAATAAATCTCATCAGTCTGAACAAGAAAGAAAAGACAAAAAAAATGTCAATGAATATTCATTTTACATATTCAGCAATTTAAAATGCTTGTCTTGAGTTTGGTTTATAAAGCATTTAGGATGTTTTATAATCTTTGAAAGCATGCTCATGTTTATGTGTACTTTTTTGTCATTTTACCTCACAGTATAACAAATTACAAATTAGGCGACTGAAGTTGTACTTCAATAATGTCAACATAAACAATCGTACGCATATCTAACTTCGAGTTTTACAGCAAATTGTAATAATAAAAATGAAATGATTTAAAAACATAACAAAAAACTACATTATTTAACTTCAACATATATTGTGACATTTACCTGTAAACAAAAAAAGAACAATGTTGTAGTTAGCGATTGATTAGTACGTTAAACATGATTTTGCAAATGCAAGTAGGTGTAATTGATGTTTCACAGTCTATTTTATTTTATCAATGTAACAATGCATATTTAATGTAATAAAAATGTTCTGAGAAAAATAAGTTTAAAATTTCTGTCTAAGCCACTTTATGACTACAGAAAAACTAAATCGCCGAAAACATACAGTATATTATGTTAAAATCTATCAATTTTACACTGTACTGAATTGTTAAATTGCAAAAAAGTCTGAACTGGAGCAACCGAAAGCGCCAGAAAAATACCCATTATGTGATGGTCACGTTATTTCTTTATTTCCTAGAAAAAGTGTCTGATATACTTATATCACTCCATCATCTTTAATAAATTTGTCTGGACATGCGATACGCTAATACAAAGTAAAAATATTTTTTCCGTCGTACTGTAGTTGGACATACAAAAAAATACTAAAATTAAAATGTGAAAATGACTTGTAACTCCAGAATAATGAACGTTTTGCGAGAGAGCTAGACCAATATCGCTTTCAATAAAGAATATATTAAATGAAGAGTAGTATGAAAAAGTATCATGTAATTTAAAAGTGTTTAGTTTAGATTCTTCATATCAAATATGATCTTATATGCTACAAGCGTACGCATTTACAACTTCAATCTACTTTTTACTCTACAAAATATAAGACAAAACATATGCATTTTTTAAGATAAGGGGACTATTAATATAGGTGATGCTAACTTACATACAAATTCTGTAATAACTGGTACAATTAGAATGTTTCGCGTGGTAAATGTAATAAATAACTGATAGTCGGATATGATCCAGACTTATTACATCCGAGAGGCGTATGTTAACAATATAAATCAGTTATTCTCTACGCTACAAACATTGTATTCAACAAGGTGAACAAATACTCGTCTTGTTTGTAGTTATTTAAAGAAATTGTTTCCTTTCTAGTCATATTTTAACAATTTGCTTGAATTATTCCGATTGATGTTCTTTTTTGTTTTTGTTACACGATACTTTGCAATGGAAATAAGATATAGGCATAGTTACTTTGGGCTATCCCTCTTACTGCTTACAAATGAGAAAAATTATAGCGGCGGTAGGGGAGGCGTGTAAGTTTCACTGTTTTGTTTAAGTACTGTTGATTAGAACCTGATTTATAATGGTTGACTCTCATTTGACGATTGTTCGACTTGAATAGACCAGTTCTCTAAAGTTACCACTGACTTTGTTGTCATAAATATCATTGTGTTATTTTTACGATAAAATAAAAGAATGTGATATTTTCGCCTTTAATCTTTTCATGGAAGCCGGTAGCATAAGGACAACTTAGTAAAAGTAGGAGTTATGTGCAGAAATTCACCAAAGCATTATGTATTTATGTCATCATAATATCATAAAAATTATCATTTAAAGAAAGGTACATTTCATGAACAGTATAAAGAATGGTGTTTGAAATAGCATCAAATAAAAAATTCACATTTTCTTTTAAGTCATGCCAATAACTATGAGATTATAGAGCCCTTGGCTTGTTTATACTATACTTCATAAGTGTCATTATCTTTAGTATAAACTGTATTTTTTTCTGATAATAATAGTTATCCCTTGTGGAAGAATACATTCTACATTTTTCATCTCCGGGTCCGCTTGTTATATATGACGACCAAGGCGATGGCTAACTTATTAGGTTTGCGTTAATATATATTCTTTTTTTCATGCGTGACTTGAATTTATTAAGGCTCGTGTCCTTCCGAGTAAAAAAAAACAAAGTGATGACTGAATATTTTGCAAACAAACTATTGTATCACAGAATGGAACTGCGATCCCGTAAAGATATTAACAACCCTGTCATATCAAAACTCCCCAGTTGAGTCCCTTTAGGAGGTGTAATAGATATTTACATCTTCAAATAGAAACGAATTTTACTCAAGCATAAGATTTTCATTTAAATACAATATTTGGTTATAATTATTAGTCATTATCGATGAATAATTTCAAATGAAACATATTAGATTTAGTTTATAACAAGAAATTCTAAGTGCATCTCCTGACAAATCAAGATTTATAATCTTATATTAATTAAATTAAAAACAGAAACAATCTTACATATTTAATATATCTGTATAGTATCACTTTATTATCTCGAGTGGTTATGATTTTCCTAGTTAAAGCACATCTATTGATGTAACAATTAATCCTTGTCAGTTATGTTATCCGACAAAGTCTCATATATGTTTAACATATCAACCATAGGCAGCTATTGAAATTGGATTATACCAAACGGAGCCAGCCTATATTATTTACAATAAAACTTCCACATTTCCCCAACTCGCATGTTTCCGGAGGCTTAATGCACATAGCCTTCCACTATCAGGCCTCCGCGCTCCAGAGCAATAAAGAACATAGGTAAATATATAACATAACAATGATTATTCGCTTTTTTGTGAACAAACTTCAAATTGTATCACGTGGCTAACATATGAACAATACCTCCTCTCCGCACTATACGAAGCTTATTTTAAAATGAAAAGGCTAAACTGTAAGTTTCGTATCCTCTTGACAAGAGTTAAATCTCTAGACAAGATAGTCAGACCAATCGTGAGTTTTAAATAACCCTTAACCTGTTGAAGTTCTCTGAGTATATGAATATGGAACACTGCATTCAAAGTACAATATGTACCAAATTTCTGTAGTATATTTCACCAAATGAGTTACCAAGGGCATGGATTCAAGTCAGACTGTCTGCACGGATTATGCAAGCTGGCGCTGCTCTATTCTAAAAGGAAAGGGTAACCATTTTCGATTCCGACAGATTAAGTGTTAATGCGATAAGCAAAGTGAAATCATCTTTCCTCTCTATATGCGCACGTGATACATCTTCGTACAGTGGGAATATAAAACAAATGTAGGTAGTAAAAATTAAATAACCCGAAACAATCAATATTAGAAAGTTGGTGGTCACTCTTGAGCCACCTTCTTTGAATTTCACGAATTCGTAAAAAAAATCGTAATTTAAATCACGCACTTTGTTTAGCAACAATGCGTCTAATTAACAAAAAATGAATCCTTAAAGAAAGCAAAAAAAAAAAAAAAAAAAAAAGAAATGAAAATAATGCAGGCTCGGATTAATGGAAAGTGCAACTTACAATCTACACCCCCGAGCACCGGTTTAAGCAGAATTCAACATTTAATCATGGTATTAGTGAAATTTTGAATATAGTAACATCCGCAAATGTGTTCATTTGTTTGTTATCATGGAACCTTCAATATAAATTTTTCGTGTCATTCCATGAAAAGCTGCGTATAAGGTGTATACTTATTTCCTTTTGGGATGATAATCATTCTTTGTGTAATACATTTTCTAAACTTTTGCATAAATTTAAAGTTTACTTCTCTTTTACAAATGGTAAAATGTTTTACGGTAGACCTTAAGCGGTTATTCAATTTACATTTTTTTTTAAATTCGATCAATGTTTGAGACACATATTAATTTCTAACGCTCATCCAAACATACGCAGTGTATGTATGATTTCCATGCTATTATGGAGGATTCTTTGTGTCAATAATTATTTTAATTGTCTAGGGATTTGTTGTCAAATATCATCTAACAGTGTCGACGAGTATTTGGACGCTTCATTTAACTGTCACTAAAAATGCAAGGTATATGACCATCGCCATAAATGCCTTCAGTATAATATGAGCATTTATTTAAAGCAATGCTACCTTGTGTGTCCATTTACTGGACAAGTTAACGATGACTAGTATGAAGATTTAAAACAAGTGAAGTAACATAACAGCTACGTGCGTTTCAAGAATACGACACTGACGAGACCAGGTCTTTCATAAATATTAACGGTCTATACAGATGTGTTTATAAATACATGGATTAATTTCTTAATTATCTCCGAAACAGACCATCAAATATGAACAATTGTGTGGATAAACAAACTTGGCCAGAATTGAATATTATTACTAATTGTTGAGTTATGGGATTTATCTCTTATTTTGGCGTTTTCTTTCTCAAGTCTTACAGAAAAATAAGGTACCCAATTTGTAAGGAAATCCAATAATTATTTTCTGAGCCAATACATAAATCCTCTGGATTGACGAGAACAGTTTGTCAACAAACATATTTTGCAAAGCTACTATATAATATTTTTATAGTAGGGTTATTATACGCCCCCCCCCCTTCAAAGAAGTGGGGTTATATTGCTTTGCAGTTGTCTGTCTGTCGGTGTGTCGGTCCGTAGACCAAATGGTTTCCGTGTGATAACTAGAAAACGCTAAGGCTAGGAATTTAAAACTTAATAAGAATATTGTTCATTACCAGTAGATGACCCCTTTTGATTTTAGGGTCAAAGGGCTCAAAGTCAATGTCACAATGACCGTGTAGGTAAAAAAAGGTTTCCGATCAATTACTTAAGAACGATTAGGCCTAGGAACTTCAAACTTGGTATAGTGATTGATCAGAACTAACAGATGATCCTTATCGATTTAAGGCCAAGGTGTCAAAGGTCACAATGACTTTGAGGTAGAAACGGTTCCCGATCAATTTTTTAAGAACGCTTAGGCCTTTGAACTTTAAACTTGGTATAATGATTGTTCATAACTAGCAGATGACCCCTATCAAGGTTGGGGCGAATGGGTCTAAGGTCAAGGTCACATTGACCTTTTACGGTTTCCGATCAATTTCTAAAGAACGCTTAGAACTAGGAACTTCAAACTTTGTATGTTATTGTTCATGACCAGTAGATGACCCCTATTGATTTTGGGGTTAAGGGGTAAAGTGTCAAGGTCAGATCGACCTTGTAGGCGAAAACGTTTTCCGATCAATAACTAAACAACGCTGAGGCCTAGGAACTTCAAACTTAGCATGATGATTGTTCATGACCAGTAGATGACCCTATAAATTTTGGAGTTAATGTGTCAAGATCACATTGACCTTATTAAAACGGTTAAAACAGTAAAATGGTAAAAACGGTTTTGGATCAATTACTAAACAACGCTTAAGCCTTGTAACTTCAAATTGTTCCCAACGAATAGACGACCCGCTTTGATTTTGGGGGTCAAAGGGTCAGTGGTTAATGTCACATTAACCTTGAGGCCTATTAACTTCAAACTTAGTAAAGTGATTGCTCATGACCAATATATGACTTTTCCTGAATTTGGACTGCATTGGTCTTGGCCAGTAAATGAACCCAATTGATTTTTGGGTCAGGGGGTCAAGGTCGCATTGCCATTGTATGTTAAAACGGATTTCTATCAAAAACTGGACAATCCATGAACCC
>NW_026854536.1:0-92130 GCF_026571515.1 Ruditapes philippinarum
TTTTTTCTGCGACCAAATTTAACAGAATTATGGCCCTTTGTTGATTTTTTCACTATATACCATATAGAAATTTTGTGAACGCAACTCCCCTTAAACCGGATGGTAGATTTTGCTTAAACTTTCAGGGATGAACAACCTTAATGTGTAAATGGTAGTAAAGGAAGGAATTTTTGCTGCAACCAAATTTAACAGAATTATGGCCCTTTGTTGATTTTTTCACTATATACCATATATATGTTGTTAGTGGGGCATCCGTGTCCTTTGGACACAGTTCTAGTTTTATATCAAAAATAAACATTTCTTATAACTGATGTTTTTTGGGTTTTTTTTTATAAGTAGTTGGTTTGTTCATCGGTTTTTTCTTTTCCGTTGTTGTTGTTGTTGAAGAATTATACTAGAAAAAGACATCTTTTCAGAAAGTTTAATATATTTTGAGTTTTATTACATTTCAGGTTGTCAACTCAATTGTAATAACTTTTTTGCAGTTCAACCGGTTTTGTAATAACTTTTCTATACACCAAGCAAGCAAATTTTCTTTATTGCTATTATATCGTTAGTAAAGATGATCTTCAAAAAATATATTATTTGGTGGTTGTACAGAATAGAAAATGTAAATGCTACGTATCAGATAGTTTGTTACATTTCTCGATGTCATTACGCTTCAGATTGTTTATTGAAGGTTGTATATGGACAATTTTTCTGGAATTGTATTAAGATTGTTACATTTGAATGAACATCATCCTACCCTTATTTATTCGTATTTTCAATAAATAAACATTACTGTGACCTTAAAAATCAATTTCTCAATGGTACTGTAGGAATAAAATGTATGTCAAGTACTTAAAAGAATGCAGGTTGTCATCAACTTTATGATACCATTTCTGCTCTTCAAATTTGAAATGAATTTTCTTTTAGTTTTAACTCGCTTCCATGTTAAGTTTTATAAACATTCCCATGTCCAAATTCCAAGTCCAAATTCGTTTTTTTAAACATCATGTATGTGAAAGAGACTTTTCTTGCCACATTTTCTTGAGTCTTGACCGTTTATTACATTTCCGGGTTTTATTACAATTCAGGTTGACTACCTAAATGTAATAATATTTTTGCATCCTAACCAGTTTTGTAATAATTTTATTACAATTCCAGTTTTATTACAGTTCAGGTTGAAACAAAGGTACAGTGAAACTTCAAAAAATATTCACCACTATTTGAAGGTTAAAGCCACACTTAGAGGTCATTGACAAATGCTTGTTCGGAGCCGACTTCTACGTTTAACAGGGAATTTTAATGTAACTTGGCACAAATATTCACTATAATGAGTCATATTGCGCACATAATTCAGGTCCCTGCTTCAAAAGTTAAAGTAACATAGAGAGGCCAAAGTTTGTGTACAGGGACCATTAAGTCCTCATTAATTGTTCGATTGTAACCCAAATGATAACCATCATGACGACAAGTGTGACACAAGTAATTTAGGTTTATATGTGCAAGGTCAAGGTCACTAGAGATGATAAAGTATCCAGATATTTTCCAGATATTGCTGAGAGCATATCTCCCATATGTATAATGTCCACATCTCAAAAGCTTTTTTGACAAGCGTACTTTGCGACAATGTTGCTCTTGTTAAGCATTTGTTTATCATGCCAAATTAATATGTAATATATGTTGCAGTGTTGGCAGTGGCAATAAATTAATTAAGAAATACAAATTTCCTCAGTCCAGTCCTATAACGCAGCTGAGGTACTATAGATTCAATAATCTTTTATTTTTATATTTGCATTAAAATGTACTTTTCATTCATTTATCCATAAGTTAATATTGGAGACTATATCATGCACATTTTAGGATGGTCTTAAGGGCTGTTTTCTTGCACCAGGTTCACCTTTTCTGATGTTTTATATGTACATAATTTATTAAAGTCTGAATGTGTAGAATATTTAAGCAAAAAACACACTTTCGAAACAACCAGTATATAGCAATTAGTGTAATTGTCCTTGCTTGATTGTATACTTACTTTGATACGTACTAGATAGAATTAATTATAGGAAACTTGTTTAGCTACCTTCTGAAACTGACAGTTTTAAAGTTTTACGGCTTATCAAATAATATGTGTTATGTTACTTTTTCTATTTGCTGTTTTGAAGCTCTTTGAGTAAATACTACATTGATGATTTCTTGATAATGTCTCCCCTCTAATGGTTATACAATTATGATTTTATCATACTTCCCTTATCGGACATCGCGTTCCTATCAAAGTTTAATGCAAGTAGAATACAAACCATTCACTGAGACGTCTTTCAACATGTTAACCCTTACACTATTCAAAATTTTAGTAATTTAACAGTGTAACCTCTTGAAGTTTGTGCATAACTACTCAGATAAAATATATATATCAATATTGGTGATTTTATATTGTATTGTCATACCTAAATATAGCACTTTGGCGATACATATATGCCTTATTATGCCAATTGAAGAACAGTGTAAGTTATTGTATTGAATGTAAAATGGCCACTGCTTTAGGTGATTATTTTAGATTTATTTTTGTGATATTGTAAATTGTATTTGATTCTTAATATTTCATTGTGTGTCTACATTCTTTTGTACTTACGCATAGATCTACCAAAGAAGAAAAATAACACAACTTAATTTGATGCGTTGGTGTTTAATATTCAAAATATTATGCGTGTTTTGTGGATAGTATGCAAATTTCATTTTAAATTTGAATCTGCGAATTTGTGAATTTGAAATGTAACCGAGAAGTAAAATCTATATATTCAAGTATTGTCGTAAATGTAACATTCAGAAACAAAAAGCCTTATAATTTATATTTTAATGTTAAATCTCTTGAAAAGACAAAACGTGAAACCATGAAAATGCATTTGATACCTATGCACCAACAGAAATAGCGTGGCAAATTAAAATGTAAACGATAGTTGAAAACGAGCCTATATTTATCCTATATATTTATTTACTTTTGGAAAACTTGAAAACCTGTAAACAAAGTTTTAATGTTAGTTTTCCGCCGTCTTGAATTGTTACAAAACCTAAAAAATCATCGTTTTGAATGTCACGTCTTCTACTTAATGCATGTTGACAACGGTGACCTGTGGATGATTGTTTAATGTATATTGATAACACTGAAGCAAATTTGATCACAAGCTCGTAGCATAATTCCACATGATTATATCGACCAACTTCAGACAAAGTATACTACGTTTGAGCTTTTCAGCGTTTAACTTATGCCTACGTCACATTACAAGTGGGGACCGGCCGATATAGAGGGGTCGATGGGACACCGTTGATAAGTTGAGATCGGAGAGAAACATTTCAATCATGTCCGTGGAGAAGAAGTGGGTGGTCATTCTCCTTCGGTGGTATTCGGACGGTTTCCGAAGGGTACTCGCCCGGTCGACCGGTGAAAACCCTTGGCATCTTCTTTCTGGACACCGGTCGGTAACCGGCAGACTACCGTACGATAAATTTCCAAGTGCCTTCCGTTATCTGGTCTGTTTGCAACAATCGTACGGTGATGGTAAAGTATACGTGCGATATATGGTCGGCTGTCGGACGGTATTCGTATGGCAGGCTATCCCATTTTCCGGCCGTTATTCACATCCCCTCTTTTGTTGGCATTTTTCATTGCCTTCTCCTCCTCTGATTTATCCCCCACTCTTTCTTGACATTGTTTTGGAAGGTACATTACACTCTGAAATCAAAGTTTTCCATAAAAGATTGTGAATGAAACTTGAAACTTTTCAGAAACCTCTGACGTGTGTGAAAACTGAGAGAATATGTGTGTGTAATTGAGTCTCTTAATACTCGCCATCGGTTGCCCGTATAGGCGAGTCCTCAAGAAGAGTATTAGTCGTTTTAGATTTAGAAGGACAGCGGAAGATACAGATAGCAAGATGCCACAATTTCAGAAAAATATGAAAAACAAGATCAATAAGGAAGGCGGCGTTCAATGAACGCAACCACTACACTATCCAGCAACACAGGATGACCACCGTCAAGGAGCCAAGCAGTACACCAAACAATCTTCTCCTTCTTTTTTACTTCTCCAAGTTTTTAAGCACTCATACACGGGACTTTGCTTTAAAGTCTCGTCCGAAAGATTGCTAGTAATTCAGTTGGTCATCCCGGGAATCGAACACACAATGTCCAAATTACAAGTAAAGCGATTGAACCGATTCAGCTCTGCACGCTGGCTAATGAGAGAAGGAATGATGGTGGTATTTATGATTTAGTCTGATGACTATGGCAGTAAGTCAACTTGAATATACATACTAGAGCACAGTTCAGCCACCGTATTGTTCCTGGACAGGCTGTCAAGCAGTTAAACAGTAATAATGTATTCCACTTTTGCAAGGTACTGATAATCTCTGTACAACTAAAGTGACCTTCACCGTTGTCCAAGAATTGAACACGGGTCGCCTAATTCAGAGTCCAAAGCTTTACCTGCCGTAAGGTCTGTTTAATAACCCTAACGCTTTCCTTACGGACACCTTAGGACCATACGTGCAACGTACTGCGTCCATCCGGGCCCTGGTCAGTAACCTGTCGAGACACATACGTACACCGTTCATATATCGCTCGGAAACTGGAGGAATATTTGGCGCCCAGGAGGTGAAAATTTCAACCGGTATGTAACCGATAACAAAAGGTGTCCGGCCGGGTATAGGAGGGCATTTCACCGTGTCTGCTACGGTGAGCTGGCGATGTACCGGATGCCGGAAGAAAATAACTCTGCATTAAAATTCTCCGACTACCTGTACGGTGCCCCACCGGTCACTTGAAACCGGAGGGTCACCGGCCGGAGGCCTTTAAAAAAATTGCAATTTCAGCCCGTTCAGACATCGGTACCTCATCGTAAACTTAATCGGAGTGTAATGTGACGCAGGCATTAGTTAAGCGGTATTTTTTCCCCAAAAAAACGACAACGATTTTATTTTACTTTTTATTATAGTTGCTTGTTATTTCAAACTCTATGAAAGAGGCTTCTTAGAAACCATCAAAAAAAAATCAGGGAATTTTCAAATATTTCAAGGACTCGCACATGTGAAGCACTACATATATGTTTGGAAAAAAGGGTACTAAAGTGAATATGTATAGTTATTTAAAATATTTAACTTGCAAGTAAATATATTATATTTCAAATAATACAATTACCTGTTGAAATACCATTAAAGTTCTGAAGTTTATTTTTTTTCAAGTTAGAAATATCTATTCAACATGTAAACACTTTATCAGACTGTATTTTTCATTTGACCTTTTACGACTGGTGAGTCGGTCCACATCATAGCTTCCGGACGATAACTAGAGTTTGGAATGAGATATCGTAATCAAACTTGGTATAGAGCAACCTTATGATGATACCCCGGTTGGTATTGCATTTGGGCCCCTCAGGTAAGGTCAAGGTCACACCATTACAAAAAATAGAAAAATGGTTTCCGGACAATAACTAGAGTTAGGAATAAGACATTGCAATCAATATTGATATATAATAGCAACCTTGTATGAAGACGCCAGTTGGTATTGCATTTGGACCCCTCGGGTAAAGGTAAAGGTCACCGCTTCTAAAAATAGAAAAATGGTTTCCGGAAAATAACTTAAGTTAGGAATGAGATATTGTAAACAAACTTGGTGTATACATGTATCAATTTTATATGAAGACCCCGGTGTTAACGCATTTGGACCCCTTGGGTCTATGTTAAAGGTCCTCGTTACTAAAAATAGAAAGCATGATTTCCAGACATTAGCTAGAGATAGGAATGAGATATTGTAATCAATAAATGTGTATATCAAGCTTATATGAATACCCCGGTTGGTTTTACATTTGGACCACATGGGATCAATAAAACAGAGAAAATAAGAATCCCAAAAGAAATCCAACACATGGTCACCGTTACAAAAAAATAGAAAAATATTTTCGGACAATAGCTAGAGTTAGGAATGAGATATTGTAATCAAACTTAGTGTATAGCAAGCTTATATCAATTGAAATAATTCTTTGTACACAATTGATATCAATGTTTCCTTCTGACAACTTTTTTCAAATAGTCTCAGTATCTTGGGGGTATTATTCATCTTTAGTGATAGGTCTAATTATTTTTATCTATATTCAAAGAAGCACTTGAGCCTGAGCCAAACAAGACATTTCGTTTTACTTGTATTTGCGCTTCACTTTCAAATTTTGATGTCATATAACAATGAAATACTTTGTCAACTGGCCTTGGTCTCACAAACAAAAACAATTGTAATACTAAAGGTATCATGGATCATAATTTCGTTACAATTCATTTTAACACTTCATGTAAATATTTTATTGATAGACAATGAATGTCATTATGATTAAGATATAATAATTTAAAGGATTAAAAGTTAACCAAATTGAAATTTGAAAAGGAAGTTTATTTATGAGACCGTTTTGCAGGGCAAATAAATCGATGAACTTGTAATACGCAATCGATTCAGTAAATAAGTGTTTAACTGAAAATAGTTAGAGCTATATCTCAGACGTTTTGACATTTAAACTGCTAGCTTACATCTGAGGAAATGACAAGATTTGATTACAGTACACAGGAAACTCAGATTTATTATTTACTGCGATAGTGATTATACCTTTTCATCATCTACACTATTAGTTTTCAATATTTGTTTATAATCTTCAAACTCGGCAAAATGTCTTCATACTTTACAATAATTTTTGTTACTGCAACATTTGCATAGTGAGGAATCATGGACTTTAGCACTTCAACAGTTTTATCCGACAAGGACCTGTTGATTTTAGTCGAAAACATTTTAATGAGATTGGTGGTTTTATTTTAGTCTGCATAAAATATTCTGTCTTTTGAGTTATCATGATGAGACAAATGAAATATAAGTTTTATTAATGATGTATACGTTTTATCGAAAAGAAATGAATAAACAAGATGTTGGATATCATGTAGAGATCGATCTGGAAATATACTGGATCGCTTTACATTGGAAACCTATGGACTTATTGACATTCTGGTCTGGGACTAGTCTGGCTTGCGCGTCAGGAGTCGTCGGTGTGTTCTACCTTCAAAATGTTCCAGCTTCAAATATGATATGCTAGATGTGATGAAATAATTTTTATACAAAACTTAAGCCGCAAATCACCGATATATGTATTATCAATCTAGCTTTACTGCCTAACATTTGTCTAGTAAATGTACCACACGTAAACTTATTTTACTCCCTAGCACTGATAGGCCTCTGTTTAAATGAATTCATATGACCATCCGATGAATAACTTTTCTTAAATACATTTTACAGTTTAGGCTACGTACAAATGACACTGTTGAATCAAACTTCAGAATTTACAGAGTTCACGATTTCATTAATTTCATTAAAAATCACAAAAAAACCTTTCAATTGTAAAGCGGTATTTACATTTAACATATATTAACATATATTATTATAATATATAAAACCCGCGTGCCAGTAGGATACTATTATAGTATTACCATTGCAATACATATGCCATATGCAAGCAAGTTTTTCCACATCAATCCTGTGGCTACTTGTATACTGCATAACGCAGCTCTCAAATGAACAGGGTAATACAGTATTAATAATTTAAGATAAAATTTATGTATTATATGTTCAAGTAAAGCTAATGTCACAGGAACTGATTTAAGCTATGCATGGTGAAAATTTTGTCATTTGCAATTGAAATTTAGTCTAAATTACCACCTCAAACGTGGTGATGACAATCAGATATCATATTACAAACACTTATTACATGCATATACATGTAATTGTTCAGGAAAATCCGTGAAGAATTTTTTTAGATAAGATATTTAAGATGTTTTTACGTTTATGTATGTATCCTTCCATACTTGAACTTTTAATTTTAATCATTTATAATTTATCTGATATGACAGTGGAGTGGTAAAATATCTGTTTAATTCAATATACATGATAAACATTTTTATACATTATCATTTAACTCATACGTTAAGATTGTTTATCTTGAAGACAAAATTTAAAAGGGATAAATTGAAATGAACAATCATCATATATGAATTTTTACTTTGACAACATGCTTTGTTATTGACAATATTTTGATCATAATGTACAAAACAAATACTTAAGAATTATAATCATTGGATTCTGAAAAAGACAAAATAACGGCCAAAAATTATAAAGAAAGTTATCTTAGACAGAACAATGTTCCTATCTATTAAAAAATGAAACCTTATTTTAACCATGGCAATATACAAATGTATTTGTTTTCATTTCCTTTCAATATCTAATCTTGATGTATATTTTCAACAAGATAGTTTTTGAAATTAAGAAAGTCCATGTTTTTAAAATGCAAATTACTTACTTACAATTATTAGACATGACATCATTGAAGTAGGCGCTAGAGGGTTCTGTGCGCAATCTGTATGTAGACTGATGACAGCTGTTGGCACCACTGGCAGAGACAGGCGCCGAGCAATCCAGAAGCTGAGCCAGGCTGCAGAGCGGGCGTCTAGCTGGCTGTGGATACGACGCGAGGAGACAAGCTGGATGCGATCAACCTCCACACCGTAAGACGGTGGGCCCACCCGCCATCACAGATGTACTTGGATAAGGGCCAAAACATCTGGCGGGAACCAAGCTGACGATGGAGGAAGATCCGCAGTCGAGAACCAGACCTCAGAAAGGTGCGTTTAAGACTGTATTATCCACATTGATCATCTGGTTTACCAGTGACTTCTAGGAAAGACTGGATGGCAACCAGGAATAGATTGGTGACACTGGAGAGACAGTTGACCCCAGGAACAGACTGGAACCGGGGCACTAGGGGTAGCATCCCGACGTGCAGTCTTCGTGAAAAGACACCACAGACAAGCTTACAGACTCCACTAATGAAAGATACCCCCAGAGTCTTCCGAGAGGGGGGGGGGGAGGATGAAAGACTCACATGGACGGATTTTATGGAATCGACACGGCCTGCCCAATCGACTACGAACTCAGCACCAGGGACAGTAACTTGCCCTTGTGGCAAAAGTCTGCAAAAACCAACGAGGGTTACGCATTCACCAGGGGAAGTCTGGTTGCTAGCGCGTGAGGCCACTTGAGCAGCGCATAGCCAGTATGGCTAGTGAGACGCGGGAGTACTCCAGTCAGGAGACTACCCACAGTACTGATGAACTCTCCGCTCAAGAGACAGCGCACGATGCCACCCAGGATCCAATGATGGATGAAGAAGACCCCCTCCTAGAACTACTGAATTACTCGCAGGACACTAGCAGCCAACCACAGGAGCAAGAGGCCGTCCCTGACTAACCACGCCCAATGCCTACCACAAGAAAACCCAAGATCAAGTGGCCCAAGGCATCTGAGAAGGCACCATGGAAACAGTTTGACGAGGACCTAGAAATCATCCTCGAATCATCCATGCAAGGTCCAGTACATCGGAAGTTACACACCTTTTTCACCCTTGTATACTCTGTTGCAAGGGAGAGGTTTGGGATTGAAGAAACAAAGAAACGCAAGGAGGCTCCAAAGCCGAACCGGAGGCAACACCGCATAGAGAACCTGAGGAAAGAAATCAGACAGCTGAAGAAGCAGTACCGAGACAGCTCACCAGTGCAGCGCCTTGGCCTGTCCCAACTACGTGACACACTGCGCACACAGTTGAAGTCTCTGCGGCGAGCTGAGAACACGAGGAGAAAAGCGAGGGAGCGAACAAGAAAGAGAGCTGGTTCACAGCCAACCCATACAAATTTGCGAAGACTCTGCTTGACAAAGAGCGTTCAGGAACATAAGAGACCCCACTTGAAGAGGTTGAGAAGTACCTGCATGATACGCATTCAGATGTCAACAGAGAAGACGCCCTAGGGGACTGTGACCGGATAGATCCTGCCTTACCTCCAGAGACGCCACTGGTAACCACTGAACCCACTTTGGGAGAGGTGAAGGACGTCGTCAAGAAGGGTCGATGGGGCTCTACCCTGGTCCTAACGCCATCCCGTAGAAAGTGTACAAGATGTGCCCACTCCTACTGAAGAGGCTATGGAGACTCCTCAAGGTGGTTTGGAGGAAAGGGGAAGTACCAGAAGCCTGGAAGGAAGCAGAGGGAATATTCACGCCCAAGGAAAGGAACTCCAAGACAGTCAATCAGTTCCGGACCATCTCGCTACTAAATGTCGAGGGGAAGATATTCTTCGCTATCCTGGCCAGAAGACTTACCTCTTTCCTGACGACCAACGCGTACATCGACACTTCAGTCCAGAAGGGTGGAGTACCTTGTTTCTCCGGTTGTGTAAAGCACACCAGCGCTATCACCCAACTAATTCAAGAGGCGAAGACGGGGAAGAAAGACTTGACAGTAGTTTGGCTCGATCTTGCCAACGCAAACGGATCTATTCCCCATCAGCTGATCTACACAGCCCTCAAGCACTACCACGTCGACAACCATGTCCAGAAAATCATCACCAGCTACCTTGACGGCATCAAGCTTCGGTTTTCTATTGGCGACCAGCTGACGAAGTGGCAGAAGTTTGAGAAAGGTATAGTCACCGGATGTACTGTTTCTGTGGTACTCTTCGTCATGGGGATGAATCTGCTCATCAATGCTGCCATTAGAGAGACCCGCGGACCAAAGACAGAGTCAGGTATCTACCTCCCATCAAGCCGAGGTTTTATGGATGACCTCACGTTGACGACACCAACACACGTCCAGGCTAGATGGATGTTGACAGCACTGACAGACGTCGCGTCATGGGCCCGAATGAAATTCAAGGGCGTAAAGTCCAAATCCCTCATTATCAAGAAAGGCAAGACGACAGACAGATTCGTGCTCCGAGTACAGAACGAGGAGATCCCATCCATCACGAAGAACCCAATCAAGTGCCTTGGGAAGTGGTTTGATGCCAGCCTAGTAGACAAGGACAACGTCAAGAAGCTAGAGAACCAGGTAGAAGAGGGGCTGAAGAAGATAGACCGGAACAACCTACCTGGGAAGTTCAAGGCCTGGCTGTACCAGCATGCCTTACTACCAAGGCTGATCTGGCCAATGATGCTGTACGAGGTACCCAGCTCAACAATACAAGCCTTAGAGAGAATCACCAGCCGACATCTTCGCAAGTGGCTTGGAATCCCACCCAGTTTCTCCAGTGTTGGACTGTATGGGAAAACCAACAAACTGCAACTCCCACTATCTTCACTGGTAGAAGATTTCAAGAAGACAAGACTGGTGCTTACCCTAAGTGACTCCCCAGATGAGCAGATCCGGGAAGCAGGGATCGTTACCCGTACTGGAAGAAAGTGGTCAGCGACAGAGACTGTCAGCCAGGCGAAGAGCTCTCTCATGCACAAGGACATCGTCGGTGTAACGGCTGTCGGACGACAAGGTATTGGTGCAACCAAAACACTCCTATGGAGCCAAGCCAACCAGACTGAGAGGCGAGCCCTGATACAGTCAGAAGTACGGAAGGAAGAGGAGAACAAGAGACAGGCCAGAGCGGTAGAGATGGGTGCGCAGGGTACATGGACAACGTGGGAAACCATGGAAAGGAAGCTGACCTGAGAAGACATCTGGAAGTATGAACCACTTCGTCTATCCTTCCTCCTCAGGTCAGTTCATGACCTCCTGCCATCTCCAGCTAACCTCTGCCGATGGGGACTAATCACAGACCCAACATGCAGTCTGTGCAAGAAACCAGGCACTCTGGAACGTGTTTTATCGTCCTGCTCCACAGCACTGACGCAGGGCAGATATCGCTGGCGACACGACAACATCCTCAGAGAGGTTGCCGATCGGCTGGAAGGGGAGAAGAAGAAGCCACGCAGAAGTAACTCACAGGCAGGCCACATCAACTTTGTGAGACCGGGTGAAACTGCGAAGACAGAAGCTCCACAGAAGAAATCGATCCTTGACGGCGCCACAGGATGGAATATGTCAGTCGATCTAGGAAAGAAGCTTGTGTTCCCGGGTATCGTCCAGACCAACTTGAGACCAGACATTGTACTGTGGTCCGAGACAGGGAAGAAGCTCGTTGTCATCGAGTTGACAGTACCTTTGGAGACGAGATGTGAAGAGGCCTATGAGAGGAAGAAGGCCAAGAACACTAAACTACTTGAGCAGTGCCGACACCGATGTTGGCGGACTTGGCTATTCCCCATCGAAGTAGGCGCTAGAGGGTTCTGTGCGCAATCTGTATGTAGACTGATGACAGCTGTTGGCACCACTGGCAGAGACATGCGCCGGGCAATCCAGAAGCTGGGCCAGGCTGCAGAGCGGGCGTCTAGCTGGCTGTGGCTACGACGCGAGGAGACAAGCTGGATGCGATCAACCTCCACACCGTAAGACGGTGGGCCCACCCGCCATCACAGATGTACTTGGATAAGGGCCGAAACATCTGGCGGGCACCAAGCTGACGATGGAGGAAGATCCGCAGTCGAGAACCAGACCTCAGAAAGGTGCGTTTAAGACTGTATTATCCACATTGTGGTTGGCGTGAGTAAAATTTCGACTTCGTTCGTAATTTTAACCTAAAGCACGTGGTTATTGGGAAGATTTGACAAAAGTATATTATGAATGGTTCTTAAACCTTGAACAATATCCATAACGCGAGGGCTTACATACCAAAATATTCGTTATCACAGTTGATTTAAGATAACAAAGAAGCGTTATGATTGACGTTTGAAACAATCGTTACTTAACAAGTATTTGACTGATTTTGTATATTAAAAAAGGAGAGTGTTTTTTATTAAACGAAGGAGTGCTTTAGCGAGTGGGACGTAAATAAGCCTTAAGTTTATAAATAATCTAGTTAACTTTCCTTAATGCAACACACTTACGATTTAAAAGATACATAGCAAAATGCGCAAAGCAGAAACATATGAACCTGTAGTAAATTTTGATCGTACAGGCAGAGAAATTAACATCATATCATTGAAAGATTACCGGAATATAACGATAACTTTGGGTCGTCAAACTGGAGTTCTGGATAGATTGAGAATGGTAAGGATTTCACTGATACATCGTCAATTTTAATTTTAATCAAACTTGATCTCAATACAGTTTGATTATGATAACATAACTTAGGGATAGAGCTTTGAGTTTATTTACTATGACAGTTCAATTTAGTATCTAAAGTGAGTCATGTTAAACATTTTAACAATTAAGCCATGACTCTGGACCTGGAGTTAAATGTCCAAATTTCTACAGTCGTTTAGGATATTGGTGTCTTTCATGTTGTTTTTTTTCATTATTTGAATCAAGCCATATTCTGTTGAAAACATACTTTATTTATCCAATATCGATTTTTGAAATGTCTGTAGTGAATTTCGGGAACATTATGATTAAATTCAAATTTGATCAACAATGTACAAATCATGTTTATTTACAGGCATGTTATCATTTGCGTTTTTATTGGGTTGGATAAATTACTTTTAGGCAGAACTAAAATGGTAGTAATAGCTTTACTCAGATTTACTGATATTGTTGTATGAAATTTCAGTTTTTGCCTCCACCTAACTTACCGGGAGTGAATGGCTGTGAATGGCACAATGCTACGAATTACAGAAGCCAAAGGTTTCGAGCATAAGTTCCTGGACAGACGCACATGGTATCTTCTTATAGAGAGGATCGATACGGAAATACATTTTAAATAATACATATAACTTCTGAGCTATTTTTGTGACACTTACGGCTTGTTCTATCACTTTTAATATCAATAATAACAAGTTTATTGTAATGTTAAAAAAAATCTTTAGAAACAGTTAACGTAGCTTCAAACATTAGACAATATCATAATTCTATCATGCTTTAGCTACAAACCGGTAACAAACATATCTTTAAAGATAAACCTTGGAAACGATCCCACAAAATGTGGCTAGTCATTTAGCTTGTTTCATCTAATTGGTTTTTTTTTCTTTTTTTTCGGCTGTATCAACAGATCGGTTGAATTACAAGGCACTTTAAATTTTCCTCAGGAGTCTACAAGACTTTGATAACAATTTTAAAAGAGTATTTACATAATTCGTTATTCGTGATACTTGTACCAAATTTCTTCATACATCCTATACTACCACTTTAATAGCATATCTACAAAGATTTACATTGCGTGCTGGACGCAGAAAAATAGATAATTTGACAGCTTTCTCAATTGAAAAAAAATGTTTCATTCACAATGAATCTTTCGTAACCAAACATAGCTACGTGGTCGTGTTTAAAAGTCATTGACGAGCAGATAATTAATTTTTCATATGTCGCGTGCAGAAAGATTATGACTGTGATAATGTGTTTTTTACAAGATTTTGTATGGCATGTTATTCAATTTTCGTATCAGATTACATTTATTTTGAATGTACCGGTTACCTTTAACCTCAAACTGCAAAATTTAAGCATTGTTGAGTTTATCTTATCATTATTTATCAGTTATGACTGATTACGAGGAAACTTTTACTATGCAAATGTACATGTATATTAGTTCCCTATATATAATTCGTTTACTCTTACGTTCAATTTTGTTTGACCTTATTAGTATAAAATCGAGAAAAATAAATAGTTAGATCTATATTGATATAAAGAAGTAAGAAAAATATTTTCATAAAATTTTCATTTTTCTTTGACAGCAAGTTTTCACATACACTAACCGCTGGCTGTTTCACTTTTTGGTGATATGTTTAAATGATCCATTGTTGAGCCCTCAGCCAAAACAAAGCTCAATAGATTATACAGTTTCTAAAATTATCCATTTTAAAAAAAATCGAAGAATGCTGTGGCGCATAGGACATTTTTTATCATTTTGTAATGCAATTTCGATACGACATACTCCAAGATGGCGTTGTTTGAACTGTACCAAATATTAAGTTGCGTGCTTTCATTCATGAGCATTTACATAATTAGTGATTTCTTTACAATTAAGTAAATGTTTGTCCACGAAAATGATCATAACCTCCCCCCTAAACACAAAAAAAGTTCCCAGGCCTTGGTTTGAATTAATAAACTATATATTCAAGTATGATTTAGCCATTTGAAAGAGCCCTCGAAAATACGAATTTCAAGGTTATTCGACTAAATTTCAAAACCAACATTTCTGAAAACTTAAACCAGATTAACAATTCAGGGATTTAAAGGACATCCTGTTAGAATGTGGAAAGCTATTAGCGAGTTTTCTTTCTAACTATAACATTTAGGTAATTTATGACACACATAATTTTTGTTATAGATGTTATAATCTTTCCGCACACTTGTACATGTACCTGCAACTGACAGTGTTTTGATTGGGCAATTATTTTGAACGAAGGAGTGGCGTAAGACCTGTCAATATTAATTCCGAATCTATTGCGGAGGTAACACAAGATATTTATGTAGGATACGATAACAGTAGAAGATAATAGTTTTACAATTAGATCTCAGATGTTGAATTTGAATCCAAAAATGAACAAAACCAACTGTCTAAGTAAAAAAGTCTTTTTTTTGTATGATATTATTTATGTGAGTAACATATAAAAAATATGGTAATCGTAACGTATGTAAATATATTGTTGTCAGTTATGAAACTGGTCTAAATATCATGTAGTGGTTTAGCATCTATTATTGTCTATGTGTCTTTTGTGATACGGTTAAACAAAAGATCATAATGACGAATATACAGATTTTATGTTACTTACTGGTGACAAGCAAAGTTCAAAACAATTGATCCCTGAAAGGAATCATTATCTTTATTTGGCGCAACATTTCATGTGCCGTTTAGTGTTACATTGATATGAAATAACGATTACAGCAAACAATAGTTAAGTTTCTAGCATTTTAGCATACACAACTTAATGAAAACTTGGAGTAATAAATTGTTTGTAAAAATATATATCTTTAGCAGGAAGACTAATGTTACAAGCATCTGGTCTGAAGCATGTCTTCGCGATTGTACTCAAATTTCCAATGTTATCGATTTTACATTTAAAACAGACATATCGGGGTTCAGATTTGTCCATGTCATCCATCATATGATATTCTTGATAATGCCGTGCATATGTTTAAAGTCTGGTTCATCCAGATTGGGAAAATTAATGTATCCTTCGCCATGGCCATTGAAATGCTATACATTGCGGGAAGTGTCTTTAAAACGCCACAGATTTAATTATGATGCACGATAAATTAAAACAAAAACTTTTCTATAGACTAGAACCATTAAACATTTAATATACAATTATTGACTAGTGAGCCATTGAATATGATGTGACATATTGACCGAGGCGATAGCCGAGGTCAATATGACTTTCTGCCGGTGAATATCACATCATATTCAATGGCTCACTAGTCAATAATTGCTTTATTATATGAATAGGCTAAGAAACAAAAAAAATCATAAAAAGTACAATCTTAATTACATGTACAAATTTTGCCTCGTTGAAGCGCGAGAAAAAAGACGCACGTGTTATGCGTGCAACGACTTCGCGAACGCTGCGCATACGAAAGTAATTCAAGTTTATACACAACATTGCGGTGTAGCCTTTAATTAAAATGGTAATGTATTGATATTTTAATCGAGAAATATGCCATAAAGAACAAAAAGCAACAATTATTTTTTAAGTAACACGCGTATTTAACAGTCTACGGTGTATGGTCATTGAATATGAGTCTCAATCTATTTTTAGACTGGGAAAATCCAATTCAGCCAGTGAATATGATACTACACCCAGTAAATATGATTTTATAAAAAGTTCTGTTGACTACTGGACCAATGAGATTGCAGATATATTTAGATCATATAATAATGCATTTTATTACTAAATCTCGAACAATTAATACATAACGCAATATTTATACTGTCTGTATTCATAGCTTTAACTTAAAACCGATTCTTTGTCTGCCATTTTATCAATTGTATGTCAATGATCAACAATTAGCAATCTTAGTCTCTAACTCAAATTGCGGAAAACAAACTTCAATTTACAATTCATGAAATTGTTAGATGATCATTCATTAAGTTTTGTCCCGCTTCTGAATATTGGGCTTAAACAAAAAACGAAAGTTAGCACTGACATCAGAGACATAGATAACAGAGATAGGCTACTTCCTAGCCAGTTAAAATATCACGCGTGCCTACTAAACCAAAAACTTGTAGCAAGTAAAACTTTTTAACCAGATATCAAAATCGGTAAAATAATACATTTTCTGAAAGCTTATGCATTTGTCTATGGCTGCAGGTAAAAATATTTACAGTTCCCATTTAAATAAACGTTGTATCGTTTTTTAAAGAGAACTACTTAATATTTTTTGTTGCAAAACTATTCATATGATAAAAAACTGGCTCAGTGGGTATGTTCTGCCATGTTTTTCTGTGTGAAGGGCATGGAAAGTTACCAATATTTTAACATGCAGCCATAGATGAAAGATTTACCTTTCAAATGGTATATAATATTAAAGTATCATATGTACATCCATTAAGTTTTATTTGCTACAAAATGCCTAATTTTCCACTTTTTTATAGGCATGAGTGATAATGCAATGGAGTATATAGGAGCTGCTTATCTCTGTTATCTATGTCTCTGCTGACATCAAAAATCGAAAGTCATAATATTCTGAATTTAGAAAGTTTTGACCTTCAAGCCAGCTCGAAGATAGATAATCATATATACATGTATCCAATTTCGAGCTAGCTTTGAAATTAAAATTCAATACCATTTGAAGGTGATATTTGATCTGGAGTTGAAATTCAAGGCAGCAAGATTGATGTTCTGATAAATTAAGAGGGACTTTTGGTTTAATCAGTTGTTGTCAGTTCAATACTGCTACGTATCATGTCTTAAATTAATTGAATATAATTAAAGCGGGACAAGAAAGCGGCTTTAAATTTATTGTGCATGCTGAGCTTATTTGTATTATAATATTATCCGGAAATCTCGCGCTTTCTAGTACCCTTATTTAAAATACTGCTGTTTCAGATATCTTTTTTCTCTTTTTTATAAAGGAATAACACTGATTCGTTATATTCTCATCAATTAGCATAGAGCAGTTTTGAAAAGAATTTATATACATTTTAACATATGGTACATATTTTCAGAAATAGTTACATTTTAGTATAATTCATACGCCATGAAACATTCATTATTGTTTATTTGCTTCAAGTTACTAATTGCATTTATACTCTAAGGACATAAAGTTTATTCTCAGACAACTTTGTTTCAAAATAAAGTCTCACTTAGTTTTCTAATGCTTAAATTTCATGTAACAAGCTAAAATTCTATCCTTAGCTTAAGGGTAACACTAGGATGATTAGATTAATTAAATGCTAAGTTTAGAAGACTATTTGGGGGATAAAATGTAACCATTTTAGGGGAAACAAAGAGCGTCTCGGGTATTTATTACTGTGAACGTTATACTTGTCTTATTGCGATTTTTTTATGTTATAAAAATAATATCAATTAAGATTATGAAACTGCTAAAAGAGTCAAGAGAACAAACAAAAATCATGTAAGGTATATCGAGCACTATCAGTTTACACAAAACTGCACTTTCAGTGTACAATTGTAAAGTTTGTTATGTTACATTACAAGTCACAAAATAAATTTGCTTCTCTGTTACATGCAATTGAAAGTTAATAGGGGTATTCAATGATATCTGATGTTACAAAAGTGCTATGTTTAAACAAAAAAAAAAATGTTTTATTGCAGATGTGCTCATCATGATTGGCCAGAAATCTGAATGGGGCGTAAACCGATTCGTTTTTCAGACTTCAACTATCAATACAAACGAGTTAATTCATCAGTGAGGCTTTAACGATCAACAACGTTATCTAAAATGGGTGAAAATGTAAATGGTAGATGCAGAAGAAATTCAAATGTGTCGTTAGCATATCTGGAGTTTAAATGTCGAGATAATACCATTATATCATTGAATAGGAATCGGAGATTGATTATTACTCTGCGTTGTCAGACAGGAAACCTTGATGTATTAAGACAGGTAATGGCTTCATTTATAAATCATTTTTTCATTATAATGTCATTTTTATAATTAATAAAAAATATATGTAGTCTTGTAATGTATGATTTTATTTTTAATAGATTTTTTTGTGATGACTACATGTATTGGACTTTTCGAAAATCATCTCTTAACATGTGGTGTTTTAACGACTTTGTTTCTCGTCGCATTCTTTTAAACGTGTAATTGGTCGGGTTGCACAGGTGTAAACCAGTTATAGTATGCGGGCGGCGAGCGGGCGGGGAACTAATTTTCGTAACAGTTTTCTCAGCAACTACTTATCACAACTTGTTAATATTTAGTATACAGCATACACAGTTTCTCCCATAACGTGGGAATCGATTAAAAGCATGTCATTTATACACCACCTGTCTAACGACTTAGTTAAATCGTCAAATTTTAGTAACATCACAGCCTCATGATATTAAGTATACAAATGCAACCCGGCCTTTTCTGTTTTGACCAATCCTTTTACATTATCATCCAAATTTGATTTTATTTACTGACATTTTATTTTCAGTACCTGCCTTGCCCAAATTTACCAGGAGTGAATGAATATATAGAAGAATATGTAGGGAACAACAGAAGCCAACTCTTTCGAGTAGAAGACCCGGATGTATTTAGAGGGGTAATGGGTTTCATTGATATATCAATTTGCATTCTTATATGATTTTAATATTTAAATATTTGCTGCTATAGATGTATGCTTTCATTATTTTTGTTTCTTTGCATATTTGCAATTTTACTTGTCATGCCTCGCGGGTTTTTACATGTAGTATTTCCACGTGCTTGCATCTCGTCATGAAGTTATTTTCTCATACATTTAGTACACGTGTTACACTTCTTCCATTTTTACAATATTTTCAAAATTTGGAATAAAACTTTAAAATTATTTTCCTGCATTTTATTTTGTATTTCAGTGCCTACCTTGTCCTAACTTACCGGGAATTAATGAATATAATATAGAGGAATATGCACGAGGGAATAACAGAAATCAAATAATCCAGGCAGGAGCACCGGGTCAAACGCAAAGAATATTTTGAAACAGGAAGAATCGATTCGAAAGTACATCAGATAAAAATGCATATCTTCCGAATACCTTTATCAGGCCCTTGCGGTTTCTCCTGTTGTTGTTGTAAGTGATATGGATATGTAGATGTTGTAAATATACCGTATATATATATATTGTTTGTTTGTTTCTTTTTTAATTATCTTGACACTTACGAAAAATAATGCTACGACTCTTAAGAAATACGACGGTCATTTGAACATTTTCCAAAATGATGCTGACAATACTATAGCTTCAAATAATGTATACATGATATATTTAAGAAAACATTGTATGAAGAAATTGTTTTCGTTGTTGTTGTTTTATATATTTTTATTTTTGGGTTGGGTTTTTACATCACGACAACACAATATGAACAGGCCATATGGCGACATTTCAGCTTTACTGGATGAGGCATCAGTTGCTCTTCTGGATATTTTACAGGTAAGAGTGGGCACTTGAGTAGAGCAACAGACGTTCCATTAGCTAGATCGACATCTTTTTTACATGCAAAAGTCCAAAGTCCCTGGCGTGATTCAAACCGTAAGTGGTGAGGGGAAAGTGGTATGAAGTCAAATACCCTAACAACAGAACCTCATAAGTCCTATACGTGTTGTTATAAGGACAACGTGACAATATCTACCAATGTAAATCAAAGCGTGTTGATTGTAATTTCGGAGAGTTGGTACAGCAAAAATGTATTTTGTGCGAGGTAATAAAATTTAAATACACAAGTTACGTTTTGCTCGCCCATATGGTCTCTTTCCGGTGGCGAGGGTAAACAAACGCATACATACACAATGTCACGGGGACAACAAGTCAAGTCAAGTCAAGTAAATTTTATTTACAAGTCGGATACATCAACAATAAACATCAGCTCTGATGAGCTTTTTACACCGACTACTATAATATAAGACACATGTTTAAGATATGATAAATGACGAAAATGGTAATGATGAAATAAGACAAATAGCATTGCATTAACAAGAAGAGTAGACAAACAGCACTGTACTAGCATTCATCAGTAGCATACAAAAGTAAGAAGTAATACATATTAGACCTAAAAAAAAAAAAAAAATCCATTTATAAACATACTAAAGGTTAAAGGTACTCCACTGAGGTACGGCCGAATGTCACAAAAAAAGTAAAATTTCACAAACCGCTAATTTTTTGTTACCTGCGTGTTAGGGACATTCAAACAGAATCAGTGATACATTGATATGTGTTCTTTGGATTGGCAAATCGTTTGAAATATATATTTTCTCCAATTTTGTGGGAAAAGCGTTTAAACACCTTTCAGTTTGCAAATCTGAATAAAAACAACGGTCACGTGATGATTCTCGGGATGACTAAAAAGCGAAACGGAGAATTGTTTGTGTATCGGCAGCAACGAAAGTGCGAAAGTGGAATATACCAACAATCCATAAATTTAAAAGCAATTTATGGGTTTGTTTGTTAAATTTCTTGTTGTTCACATATGTTCTTGTGAGAAAAATCTTTCAAAAGCAATTTCAACATATTTAAAGCATTACATTGTTGTAATCATGTTTTTTTCTCCATTACAATGATGAATTTAGCTAAACGTACGGAGTTGGAAACTGACATACACAAATTTTACAAATATTCTATGTTAATTTGAGAGCTTTCGTGTAATTCTTAGATATTATGTATAAACTTTGTAATGGTTAAAATATCATGATATCTAGGCTAAGAAAATTTACTTTGTCAATCAGTGTAATGGGTCCTTTTTCAAAGGTCACTTTGGTTTATCTGACACTCGTTCTGGAAAAAAAACTTCGTAATACCTTTTATACAACGAACATGAACTTGAGTATTGTAAGCATAAAAAATCACACGCACACTCAGAATGTTATTCCAGAGATTTCTCTTTAACTCTGATCAAAGCACTGAAAGCACTGGCTAAATAGAGAATGAATCCGGCCTCATTATAGGACATTTAGGCTTCAACTTTATTAGTTAATATTTCTTATGTATGTCTAGTGCATATAATTAAAATTCTATAAGAAAAAATCGATCTCCTTTGCTAGATAGATCTGAAATTTAATATTTATCATTTTACATACATACTTGCATATTTATCCGCATTGGATGTAAACTTTGTTGATGAGAAGATTACTACGTTTTGATCTAGACATTCAAAACTATAGGTAATTGATACCTGTTTCATGCACATGGTAAACATTATCAAGAAGGTCGGAAAAGAGTTACAATCTGGCTCTATTAATATTATTATTATTATCATTATTGATTTAGCAGATATCCTGATAAATTTCTTTCTTATTGGAAGGCCTCCGTACTAGTGATGGGTCAATTGAGCTGTGCTTTAATGTTACCAATATATTGAAGCTTCCCGGTGGAAAAGAAATTGAGAGCGTTATAAGAGTAAAAAAGGAAAACTGGAATAAAGACAAACAAGGCGACGGCAACGTTCACAGGACGCAGCCCCCGACACAGTCAAGCTTCCACAGCAGGGTTATTGTCGTGACTAGTGAAATAAACTTAAAACTGATTATATAGTTGTTGTTCTTTAAACCCTAACATTCTTTCAAATTAAACGAAACAAACAAAATCATGATACTTGCAAGACAAATGTGAAGGGCAGGTAAGTAAAAGTAACTTTAAGAATTCAGTAAGATATTATTAACCTCACCTCAAACAACAACCATTACTTAAACTTTGTTTTATAATACTTCCAACTCCTAGACGGTATACAAACTTGGGAAAGGGCAATGCATATCTTAACCATTGTTTTTACTCCTTATAGCCTGTTTATCATGGCATACTCATTGTTAATAGTTTTGTAAATATTTTGATAAAAAAGGTCAGGTTCATTTCCCGACTATTTTGGAAAACACGAGTGACTGGTTTCAAAAACTGCAATGGTTAAATATTGATCGGGTGCATTTCATTGCATAAATAAGTTAGGAAGAGAACCCTGCTTTTCTTCCTTTATAGCACTAAAACCTTTACTTTTCTCTACTTTTGTCTCTTCTTTCTTCCTGTTTTTCATTTTTTTTGTTTAGTCTTTTTATTTACCACTTGAAAGCCTGAAATTAAATTTTTCATTGATAATTTAGCTGTGGTCCTGTGTTGCTTGGTCGTGTGGGTGTTGCATTCATTGAATGTTACCATTCCTTTTTGTATTTCTGATCGAAGATCAGGAAATACAAAGCTAACAGTCAATCTCTGACACAGCGGTTTCACTACAAGCAGTTCTTAAAACAGCTGAAAACTAGCGATTTAAAAGAAAGAAATATTTTCATTTTGTTATAAGAATCCAACAAATTACAACGCATTCAAAGTTTAAAAGTAGCTTTGGGTTATAGAATTGTCAATGAATGCACATTCACAAATTACGCGGATGAATATCATTTTAATCAATGAAAATGCTATTTTAAGCGATGTCGAGAGCGTATTTCACAAATAAATCTGACTGTCGAGTAGTGGAATATATACATGTCGGACTGTTTTGGCGAGAAGATTTTTGTTAAATTATTTACATCAATGTTAAACAACAGGTTTATCTTGAACAAAAAACCTCGAAATTAATAAGGATTACAAACCCGAAATGCAATGAAAAATCTAAATTTAGTATTACTTGATTTTATTCAGGCATTGTTCGTATATCTTCTCCGTGGTGCGAGGGTAACGCGCTCGTTTAGTGTGTCTGGGGTTCAAATCCAATTCAAGGCAATTATTTTTTATAAAGTTTCTTTGTTAAGGAAATAGCCACGATATGCAAGGATAAAGTGTGGCTGTCATAAAAATGAACATAAATGATTTTTTGATGCAACTCTAGTCATGCAAAATTCCATATGTATCAAACTCTGGTACCAAGCAAGAAGAATTATAGTACATAAAAATAAACTTATACAGGAAAATAATACAGTTATACAGTGCGATTTAGATTGCAAAGATCAGAAAATACCACAGAGCTTGCAGCCTTTTGATTTATCTTGTTTTTCGTATGTATGTTCTGGAGATTAGGTGGGTTGTTCTCGTAATACTTTAAGATTTATAAGATTGTGTATTAAAAGCTTTTGTTAATTGTTTCGGAAATACTGGATATCGTTTTGAAAATTTATAGAGCTACTGAAGTATTTTAAACCCATGAACGAAAAATTTCACAGTAACAGGAATTAAAATTAATTCCTAAGTATTTCGGTTATAGTGATTATACCGTAATCAAACGTTAAAGGTCTCCTAAGAAATGTTCTTTGGAATTAAATACTAAGTGTAAGCACTAGAACATAAACCACCAGATTGCTTGCAAAATCTTTATCGGCAGGAAAAATTGGTTCACAAAACATGATTTTTCACAGTCATGATCAAATGAACAGACTGTCATTTTCTTCCTGTTACCGAAAGATACGAACAGACTGTTCCTGTTACCGAAAGATACGAACAGACTGTCATTTTCTTCATGTTACCGAAAAATACACACCAGGAAGATTTCAAGTAGAAGACACGTCACTGACAGAATGTTCTTAATATTTGAATAGAAAAGAATTTGCTAAAGCCAATTTATGAAAGAGAAATCGGGGATGCCACTTATTAAATTATTTGCCCATAAAAGAAGGTTTATTTTACTCGTTTAGATTATTTTAAAAAAAAAGTCTCAAAAAGCAAAGGTTAGCTGATATTAAAATGTAAACCGCGACATCTAAAATTAATTTACCTGTGAAACTGGAGTGAAAATGTGTTAGTTTATCCAGTTTTTTCTTCAGTGCCTTCAGCACTTTGATCTTATATGTAGTACAAGTAAACTATATCGTTTTCACCGAAAAATCATTAAATTCTAAACAAGTTTCTAACAGAATCATAAACATTTATTGTATCATAGTTTGAAGACATTTCTGTTGAAAACGTGTCAGAGTTAAATCGAATTCATATACATGCACAGTGCGTAACTGGAGTGCAGGTAATAGTTCCCAACACTCCAGAGCATGCCCATTGATGTACTCATTCCTTTTTTTATTGGTTTGTGGAATAACGATAGAAATGCCACATTCAGAAGCTGGTTCATAGGGTTATTTTTCTGGGGTTTCATATTGCTACAACGGAACGTACATTCAATTTTGCCTATGGTATGAATTAATGTAATTGTGTGTGGAACGTGTATGTACGATCCTATCAAGATAGCCTAAACGTCGCTCATTACATACACAGATGCCCGTTTGTGCCAGAAACAATTTTGCAAAGGGGGCACATGAGTTCTTACTCCACCAGTAAAACTGAAGAGTCGCCAAAATGACCTACACAGTTTTGTGTTACGTAACCCCCACTTCATTCCAAAAACAAACAATCAAATCAAATGAGAAATGTCATTAACTGTATTTGATTTAAATACGTTATAGATAGCGTTAAATACATTTATTAGTGTGATTACACTGTGCTCGTTATAGTATAAATATCACCGATGCATTATGTTTGCCTTAGAATATTGAAATTGAAACTGAAATGTCAATGAAAATAATTGTACATGTATATTATATCTTTCCGTTTTGTCTAGAAAATGTCCGCTTCGCTGGCGTTTGATTTTTCAAGACAACGAAATTGCTACCTTGATTATCTTTTATACAGTTTTTCTTCGTTATACTCAAGTTATATAAACATGATAGGTTACAGTGTTGAGAAAAAATCAATAGACTTTTTTACCCCCGTTTACTCTGTTGTTCCAAAAATGTCCGTTGCGTATTTTAGTCATACCCGATGAATTGTGGGTAACTTCTGTACATGCCTGGGAAAACCAACTTTCATTTTTGCATCAAAAGCTAATGTGAAAATGCATTTTCTAGCATACTTGTTGTTAGAGGGTTGGTTAAAGTGTAAGTTATTGTTATTTTAGTTATAATATTGTGATTTGTGAGGAAATTTGTTTACATTTTTTTGGACACCAAATTACCTGTCAGACCTCAGTGTAGCCCCTTTAAGATCACACATCACAGCCTATATAAAACACACAAACATTTAAGCAGAGGAACATCAAGCATACATACACACAATAAAATGCATAGACAAACCAACTTATAAAAAAGAGCAAATTATATATAAATAAAAACATGGTTAGGACTAAACAATAGAATGACAAGGTTAAAATATGCATAATGAACATCAACCCTGACATTAACATACACACAAACATTCAAGTTATACATGTATATAAAAGATGATACATAGCACATAGAAAAAAAATAGAAATAAATCTATCACAACAAAAGCACACAAGAGCAGCTCATATAAGATAATTAAAACAAGCACAGTGATGAAGCAAATACAAAGCAAAAGTAACTAAAAACTTGAAACATCCAGCATGTCGCTGCCAACATTTTGGGTTTTTTTATGATGTACATGCGTTATGTGATATTACATGAAGTACAGGAGCAGTTCTCCCCTTGCCAAGTATTAATCAATGATCTAAAATAGTTAAAAGATTGAGTTTGTCTAAAATTATCTGGAAGTTGATTCCAAAGTTTGGCAGCGGCATACCGGAAAGATTTCTTACCATATCTGTCAGTTCTTGGTAGAGGTACCTCAACAATATTGGTGTGTCTAAAATTATATTTACAATGTTTAAGATGTAGTAAATCATTTAAATAAACAGGAGACATATCATTTAGAATTTTGTATGTTTCTAAAGCAATTGCTCTTAATCTCCTAACGTAAGAAATAAGGCCGGACTTCTCAAGTAGTTGATCATAGTTACTGGTAAAATCATCATAAATAAATCTCAAAGCTCTTTCCTGATTTTTTTCTATTTTCCTAGTGTTTGATTCATTGGTAAAATGCCAAGTAAGAGGACAACAAGTAAAATGGTTTCCTGCGGTGAACATTTTAATGATATAAAGATATTTCATTTAACTATTTTTAACATTATTTGGGGGGGGGGGGAGGGGGATAAATAAACGTTTGTAACAGGAATATAGTTGACAATACTCGATCCATATAGAAGAAGGTCTTTGGAAACTGCATGTGACCGTTGAAGACCGGAGAAAGTCGAACATAAAACAATTTCTTCTTTTTAAGAAAATGATTAAAGAGGCCTACCATTTTATGAATAATTCCAAGCAAAAAATAAATAAAGTAAACACACAAGTTTACGCAGAAAATATCTCTATTTATTATGGCAGATGCCACTACGAATATTTTAATTTTGTAGATTTTCAGTATAAACAATTTATTGTTTGTAAAATTTGAGATAGATATTAAAGAAACATTGATAATTTTCAAACACATCATTCAAGTTTTTCCACCTTAAACGGTAAAATAATTATAGAAAATTAGAAATATCACGTAATAGATTTTTGTTCTCAATTAGGTGTAATTCGGACTAATTCCCTACAGGTAAATCCGTAACGTACCGGCAAACGGTATTTAGCTGGGTTTTCGAAAAGGTCAATTAACCAATCATATACGGTTTACAGATCACATGCTCCTCCATGTACCGAAAACAGGTCACGTGCTCCTCCATGCCTCAAAAGTTAAACGCGTACCAATACCCTGCGGTCTCCAGACCGCAGGGAATAATTAAAGTTTGACATGACAAAAGAGTAGTATATTGTGAGTCTGCTTAACCTATTAAGATGTTTACCAATTATCTTTAGTACATTCAGTTGTTTAGATGCTTTTCTACATATATTTGACACTTGTGAATTAAAATTTAACATAAAATCTAAGTTTACACCAAGCAGCTTTACTTCATCATCACATGATATTTCTTTATTTTTGAATTTAAAATTAATTTTCTGCTGGTGGGTTTTCTTCCCAAGAGCTATTGCCTGGAACTTCTCAGGGTAAGCCTTCATTTGATTTTTTGAGAACCAGTCCATCAAAGTTAAACTATCTTTTTCTAAAGTGCTAACTAAGTCTGTTTTACAAGTGCTTGAGTAAGAAAGAGTGTTATCATCCGCATAATTATACAGTTGACTTTTATTTATGAAAAGGAAAATGTCGTTTATAAAAATATTAAACAAAATCGGTCCAAGTATTGAGCCTTGTGGGACGCCTTTAATTATGTTTTGATAATCAATTCATATATATTTCCTATTGTTACACATTGCTGTGGATAACTTTAATTAAGATTTAGCGACTGTTCAGACATACCAAAACATTTCGTTTTAAGTTACAATAAATCATGCGGCAAGCAGTCAAAGGCTTTTGAGAGATCCATTAAAATAGCTGCTAAATACCGGATTTTATCCACGAAATACTTCCAGTCTTCAACAATTTTTAAAATAGCAGTTTTGCATCTAAAAGCATTAAAAAGGGATTAAAACTGTTATCAAAATGTGACATCAATTGTTGATAAATGGCCCTCTCAAAAACCTTAGACATTACAGGTAAAAGACTGACTGGTCTGTAATTGCTCTTGTCTAAAATACTATTTTTGACACTATCTACCGATTTTATGCAAAGAGTGTTGATTGTAATTTTAGAAAGTTGGTAAAGCTAAAATGTATTTAATATAATTTAAATAAACAAGAGATTGAATCAATATACAAATGTTATTTTATCTACTGGTATCAAAGTCAAGCAGTCATCCCTTGTTATGATTCGGGTGTAGCGTGAGATTCGTCAGACCCGTGAAAAACGTAAGATCTTACGAATTTCTCGGGAGGGTCGTGAAAATTTCAGACGTGAGAAACGTAAGACTATTTTAGTGGAGAACATTTCCTGTTGCAATTAAATTAAATACTGTCAATATTTCATTGCATCAATAAAGTAATGGCTAAAGCGAAGGAGTTTGTCTGTTTTTGCGAGTAAATAATAACAATTTTGATCAATGTTCTGCTTTAAAATAGCCGCTCGGGTGTTCATGATTTTCTACAAATTTATTTGGATTTATATATTTTGCATACTATGAAGTAAATATGAAGTAACTAATGGACCATTCCTTGTGTTTTTAAAAATAAAAAATGCAGTAGTGAATGTTGCTGTCCATCTATGAGTGAATTACACAAATGCCGAGTAGTAAATTAAAATCATCTTGTTCGGCCCTAAATGAACTCGACCGAGTCGATCATCTCGGCCACGATGTGTATCCGTTCAAATAATCCTTATGACCTGTTTAGAAATTATCAACAGAAGTTTTATAATAGATAATAAAACAAGCGGGTATTAATGTAATGAACCGTTATCTTTATTTGGCGGAACATTTCACGTGCCGTTAAGTGTTAAATTGATATAAAATAAAAATATTTTTTTTACAGCAAACAATAGTTAAATTACTAGCAGATCATCATACACAACTTAATGAAATCTTTATGAATTGTTTGTAAAAATATAAATCTTTAGCAGACAAGCATCTGGTAGGAAGCATTTATTCGCGATAGTACTCAAATTTACAATGATGTCGAGTTTACATTAAAAACAGACATATCGAGGTCCGGATTTTTCCATGACATCCATCATGTGATGTCATGCATATGTTTATTAAAAATTTGGTTTTATCTAGATTGGGGAAATCGATGTATCCTATCTATATTTTAATTCCTATTATGCGGAAATGAAGTGGCTTTAACGCGCCACGAAGGATTTAATTATGATACACGATAAATAAAGAAAATCATTACTATAAATGTATTCTGTGCATTTTTTACTAAATCTCGAACAAATTATACCTAACGCAAAATAATTATACTCTCTGTCTTCATAGTTTTTACTTAAAATCGTTTCTTTGGCTTGCAGTTTATCAATTGTATGTTAATGATCAAATGCAAAAACCTTTGTTTCTAAGTCAAATTGCGGAAAATAAACTTCACTTAACCGTATGAAACTTTTAGATGTGCATTAATCAGAATGTAAACAAGATGTGTCCCTCTTCTGAACATTGGGCTTGAACAAATAACGAAAAGTAGCAATAACATCGAAAGTCAAGATATTCTGAATTGCGAAAAAGCTTTGAACTTCAAGCCAGCTCGAAAGTAGATAATCATAAAGCTCGAATTTTGCGCTAGCCGGGAAATTTAAATTCAAAACCATTTTAAGATGATTTTTGACCTGGAGTTGAAATTCAAGGCAACAAGATTGATGTTCTGATAAATGGGGGGGGGGGGGAGTTTTGGTTTAATAAGTCCAATACTGCTACGTTAAACAAACATTCATATTCCATAAGTAACAAGATGAGTTTATAAATAATTGAAATAGACCATACTTAAAGGAAGTTTGAAGATCATCTCAATAATTTGTAGGCATTAAATGATATGTACCCGTTTTAAATTAATTCAATATAACTAAAAGCTGGACTAGAAGTCGGCTTTAATTTTTTATGCATGCTGAAAATGTGTATGAGAACACGTTTTACTTCGTGATATTGTTTTCGATGGCCCTTTTGACATTTAAATAACTTGTAAAAAGTTCGGCTTTAATTCATAATCTTGATATAATCGTAGCATTTCTATGTGCTGTCATCAAACTTATGGAGTAGCGAATTATTGCTTTCACACTTGGATGCTAGTTTAAAATACGAGTAGTTCCATTGTTACGTATTGATCATTCTACTCACCAAATGCCATTTAAGTCTTTTTATTGATGGTACTTTGTATACACTGTTTATGTTGATACTCAGATTAAACTTTTTTGTTTTCAAAAGAGGAAAAATAGTTTTGCAAAATATATAAAGAATAGTTCTTTGTTATTGTGTAAGACGGAAATTTATTTCATCAAGACTTAGTGATCTTTAAAAACAGTATTCTTGTGAGTGGCATAGCCACGAGTGAGAATACGCTTTTGAAGTCTACGAGATGAAATATGATGGATGAGACAACAGGACCCTCATATTAATGTTTAACTGACTTTTGGTAATAGTAGCGTGACATGATCTTGCTAGCCCGTAGTCCTTAACCAATAAATTATGGGACGTTTTTATATTTACAGAAAGAGCATAATTATGTTCTTCATCAACACCATATGCATTGTTTCGAAAGCACGGTTTGAGGACTAGTTCCCTAAAGTATGTATGTATGTATTTATTCAGATAATCGACGTTACACCATAGCGTCACATGTATATTAATTAATTAATACTATATATATATATATATATATATATATATATATGAATTAACAAAATTAGCAACAAAAGTTAAAAACAAAAATGTCACCCATAACGAGGTAAAATAATGATTTTGTTTTATTTTTGTACGTCATTGTGGTATATAACGGTAATTATATACACATTTATTTGAAATAAAACAAAAAAACTTTAAGTCAACTAATTTTATTGGAAGCAAATTACCAACAGTCATACTAATGTACATGACAATCTTATAACTGAATTCAAATTAAATGTTCCTCACATGGGGATTTTCTTGATCTATTTGATGTTATAATCCTAAAATCACGCGCGTTCAATTACATTGATTTGAAGATACGAAAGTTTTACAAATATCTTTCTCTTCTTTTTATAAAGGAATAACAATCTCATCAATTAGTCTGAAGACCATTTGCAGGGTAATATGTAGCAACCTAAAGGGAAATTAAAGAGCGTCTTGTTTATTACCGTGAACAGTTAACATGTCTTATTGCAAATAATCACGGCACCCAATTTTTTTATGTTAATATCTAGATTTTGATTATGGAAGTACTAAACAAATTAAGGGAACAAACAAAACTCATTTAAGGTATATCAAGCACTATCAGATTACTCAAAATATATCAATTTGTAAAGTTTGTTATGTAGCATATAAAGTCACAAAACAAAAGTACATTGAATTTAAAATTTACCAAATCAGTCGTTTCCCTTTTTAGAACGTAGTAGAGTAATAGTAAACATTTCCCTGTAAATATTTGCGGTAGATGGCTCGCTTTTCAATTAAGGTATTTAATCTTTATAATACGTTGTGTTAACACCAGCGTGACTTTACGGAAACGTATAGCGACCACCCCTGTATGATATATATCAAATGACATTTTTATAGTATTATAGTATGTTGGTTATATGTAAATATGATTTGAGGAAAGAAATACATATTTAAAAATATGTAAGTGTATTATTTTTTCATAATGTCAGAAAGTTAAAAGCAGTTTATCTTGCATTATAAGATAAAAAACGTACGATAGATTACGAAAAAATACGTATTATATATGATTTACAACATAACTTGATTTAATTGCTTCCTTTATATATTGCGTGGTATTGTTCTGTCCTCATTATCAAATATAAACTGTAAAATATGTTATATTATAATAAAAACACCTCAAATATATATAACTAATACATATAAATGAACAGAAAAAACTCACATAAATTTTAATTCAGAAATATTAACAGCAGATTGAGTAAAAAATATATATTTAATATCAAATAACAATTAAAATATTGGTCAAATAGATATCATGTGTTAAATAAATTGTCTAAAATTCTGTTTTACTAACATTCAGAGGCGATAGATATTACTAGATACATATTTCAGATCAAGTAAGTTTGTAAAAATTGGTTAGGTATATAATATGTAATAAATAAATTGTCAAAAATTCTGTTTTAACTAACATATAGGGGTGGTCGCAATACGGTTCCGTATGACTTGCATGTCAGTTGCGTGCCTTTATATGGATTGTACAAAGCCCAACTTATACACTAATTAAACTTTATAGTCTAGCAGTCGTTTAAATATCATATATATTTGGTACATAATGTAAAAACGTTAGGCGGTTAACAGAATTGTTTTAAATTATGGGTTGCTAGGCTAGAAATAATTATTTTATAACAGTGTTAAACTTTTAATCTACCGTATAAAAAGACTGTTTTTTATGCCTTGATTATGACATTTTTGTTCGTATTTCGTAAATCAAAGTTAATGTCTAATCTATTGAAACCTCTTCGGTATCAATCTTATATTAACCACGACAACCGTTTAATGCACGGTTATTCTGTTGCTAAAATACTCACGAAAATAAAATATTAAGATAATTGATTTGAGCATGAATTCATTCTGGTATGAATTCATTTCTTTGATTGACATTAAATAGGCATACTTATATATTTAGACTCGACTATAAATATAAAGTGGTAATTAAAAAGATATAACTTAGTCATTATTGACCAATATATATATCAGCAATTCAATAAAATTAGAAATAAAAATCAAGACTCTTTCGAGGTATGCAACAGTATGCATCAATGTTCGCATTATATAAAAGCGGCCAGCCGACGAAATATTAATTAAAAAATTAAAACAACTCAAGTCTGTAAGAACTATCGTCTGATAAAATATCACTGTAATTCAATTACTTATATCGTAATTATCATAAAACAACTTACAACACATGTTAGTGATATGTAAATTTATGCTGTGAATATTTATATCAATCAGCATGGAGAATCTCACAATTCAATTTTTATCTTTTAAAAGACGATACTTGAAATCATTTATGTAACTGTAAAAGATAAAAAAAACTGTACACGAAGTATGTCAATATAATTTTAAAATAAATATTTACTTAATATATCTTAATTTCATTCATTTGAAATAAAGAATTCCGAATATTTATTACCGCAAAGTTTCTATAATGAACAGATTGGTCATTTTAAATATGTTAATGACAAGCGAGGTTTTACACGAGCGTAAAATCCTTACGAAGGCATTGTCAGCTGTGCAATACATACATTTAAAAGAACTAGATGAAAGTCTGTTTGGGGGGGGGGGGTGCAAAGCGATACCAAGTACGAATTATCCTTTCTGAGTAATTATTATTTTTTGGCAAAATGTATGTTTTTTGACACGTATTGGATTATATCCTTTCATCAACCAGCACTAAACAATGAGTGAGAAATCCCTTGGTAATGATAACAACGGCTTGTCACTGACGGGGTTTAAACCAACACAACAATAAAACGTATATATCTAGTAACACGAGTATGCCACTCAGCTACTCTCTTATCTCTACTAGCCAATATTCTTAATACTGTGCAACCTTCGTATCTGTAAAGAGTGTCGAAATTTAGTCAAATAAATGTCCAACATTAGGGATTTCTTATAATATTCTTCCCTGGCAATCCATAAGCGTTATAAATGTTACTGAAGCCAATTTACATTTTTCTTTCAAAAGGGTACAATCATTTTTATGAATAGCACCATTTGTGCCCATATAAACAAAAAGTTCAGATGACTGATTTCATAATTAGTTTTTAATACAATCCCCTCCTAGTGTTACTGGTTATTATTTAAAATTTAATGGTAAATGACATAATTTAACGGCTTTACCGTATCGTACTACACTTCAGTGTTGTTATATTTTTCTCGTCGTTCGGGATCATTGATGACGCCACGATTTATTGTTGAGTATTGAGTACCGCTCAAGCCGATAAATACTCAAAAGCAAGACCATTCCAGATTCTTTTCATCTATATATTTTATTCATTCCAAGAAGACAAACAAGAAAAGCATTGATGCAAAGCATCAAAGGGCGACGCCAAAAGAATTTGATCCAGGTTTGCACCTAAATACTTAACAAAAGATGTGTACTTTATAGCAGTACCATTTCATGTGACCTGGAGGCTAGGCCCAGTTTAAGTTGAAACTTAAACCAAAAAGAAAAGACTCTGTCTTGCCAAGATACAAAGACAATTTATAGTCAATTAACTAATCTTACGATTTATTTTACCAAATACAAGGATACCTGAGTCATCATCATATAATCACAGGCACGAGTATTGGACCTGGGAAGAAAAAGTATGACCAGATTGATAAAAAAACTGTGTTCATCTTAAAAGTGTCAAAAACCAAAAAAAAAAAAAAAATGTAAATAATGACACCCTTTAAAAATATACTATTAACTTAAAGTATATTTTAAAAGGGGTCATTATTTACATTTTTTTTGGTTTGTGACAATTTTAAGATGAACACAAGTTTTTTTATCAATCTGGTCATATTTTTTCTTCCCAGGTCTGATACTTGTGCCTGTGCATATAATAAAAGCTTATTGCTTAGGTTGCAGACATGTCATTGACATATATCAGACATAAAAGAGGACCTAAAATGAACATCAGGGGACATTATAGGTACTCAGAGCAGTAGTAGAAGGAGTACCAGCCACATCAACCAGCTGCTATCAGAGATAAGACTTGAACCATGTAAGAATGTCATTACATATGGCAGATGCTTGAAGTTCCATGAAGAAGAAGAAAAAGAACTTCTTCATGTGCAGTATAGTGTGATCAACTGTATAAAATGCTTTTTGTAGATCTAAAAGTATCATGCAATACTGCCTTTGTCCATTTCAAATAAAATACAATCTATTAAATGAATCAAACATGTGTCAGTTGAAAAAACCACTTCTAAACCCTGACTTAAACTGCCTGACCATGACTCGAACCCATGACTTTCAGAAGACCAACTGAGCTATCCGGCCGGCTACACATTTTCTCTTAATAATGAAATAGTTCTAAACCACAACATATTTCCCGACTCTATTGGTTTATGTCCTTGAATTTCTGATGTTTACAGAGCATAGTGAATTAAACTCATGGTTATATACAGTCACTGGATGAGAAAAACTTTCAGCTTGACCAGAACTCAAACCTGTGACCCACAGAATAATGTACCGCGGCTGTAAGCGATTGAACTATCTGGCCGCTTACACATTTTCTGGCCTAAATAGTGAACAGTTCTAAATCGTGACAGATATTTAGATTTTTAAATAAACAGATAATTAATTCTTAATTAATAATTGAGAAATAAAAACCTTACATACTCATAGTCTAAATTAAAATAACAATTTATATATTATGTATAATTATTTTTACTAAAAAGGGCTTAGACAGTAAACTATTGGTTGTGCCATTATTTATAACAGGTTAATTTGAAAGTGAACATAACTGTGCTAATACATGTACAATATCTATTTTTTTGTACGGATAAAAAACTAACCCTTTTTCTATGATAAGAAATTTTATGAAGGCTGATTTGTATTTTGCATCAAGGGCACTGGGCGAAAACATGTAAATGCAACAAACACACCACTTTGTGTCTGGCGCCCGGTTACTTTTTTGTACTTTGTTGGTTTTCATGTGGCAAAAATCACCCGCTATAAAATTTAGTGTACAAATTTATTCAAGGGCAAGTAAAAATCTACTCTATGAAAAGTCTGTTGCCGGGTTGACTTAAGAGACCTAAGCTTGGAAATTGAGACCGGTGTCCCTCCATTACAAATAGATAAGACAGAAGCTGTCCTTTTCAATCTATGCACATGTTAGAAAAAAATTAGAATAACCATTCAAAATATGATTTTTTGAGACTTTAACAATTATATTGCTTGATCCAAGTTTCAGGACATTTTCAATCAATAAATGTATTATCATTTATAACTTTAAATGAAAGTCTCATCCCTTTAATAATAATGACATAACTGTAACTCTTTAAATTCAGAAATATTATAAGTCTCATCAGTCATCATATCAATATACTAAGATATACATGTATGCACATAACATTAATAATTCCCAGTTTTTATTAAATAAATATGAAATCCTAACATTAACATTGGTACTAATGGATGGAATTCAAAATCTAGTAGAATATATAAACTCTGTTATAGATACTATTATTAGCCAGCTAACACTGGGTATAAAGAACTATAACCTGTAGACTGATCAATACATGCATTATCATTTATAAATTTAAATGCAAGTCTCATCCATCATAACTGTAAGTCTTTAAATACAGAAATACACATTATATCCATATACTATGATACACTTGTATGCACATTACATTCATAATTCTCAGGTTCCATTAAAAATAAATATAACATCCTATTAACAGGAATTCATAATCTTGTAGAAAGAAAACTATTTTGTTTTTGTTTGTTTGTTTGTTTCATTTTACGCCTTTTTCAACAGTATTTCAGTCATATAGGCGGGTAGTTTCCTAACCATCGTTCCTGGAGAGTTACACCAGTACTAGACAACCTTCCTCCGCTCTAAACTACCAAAGCATCTCCCGGGGATTGAACCCACGCCAGAGAGGTAACTGGATTAGAAGTCATCGACTCTAACCCCAGTCAACCACGGAGGCGGTAAAAAAAATAATGTACATGATATTGTTTAGTATAAAAGTAAAAAAAATCTCAAATAGTCTATATCATGTCATACAGATTAAGTTGTGTTAGTGTCTAAACATTAAATGCATATCTCTTACAGTAACAAATACTGTCCCTCTTTTAACCTTCCATTAGACTTTTACTATACAATGTATAACTAACTCCATATAATGTAATCAAGTGTTTTAAAATGAGCACCTATATGTATAGCTTAAATATTCTACCTTTCATTTTTACCAAAGGTTATTTTAGTAACAATTCATATACAAAAACATAGAAAATGATAATTTCACATAGTGATTAGAAGATGCCTCTAGCAGAATACCTATAGGTATGTTCCAACTGAACAAACTAGAAAAATCTGGTCTAGGGTATATCAAGCCAGTAAAAATATATATCAATATTCACTCATCAGGGCCTCTCTGCTTTTGATGACCTTACAACTGGTAAATTTCATAAAAAAAAACAAAAAATAGTAAGTAATACTAAAGATAGAGTAGACAGAAAAGAACAAATAATTTAGTAAACATGAGTTACTTCCCCTTAAAAGAGAGAAAACCTGAAACCCAAAAAGAACACCCTAAACATTTAAAATTACGAAATGTTGCAGCTCAGTCAGTTTTATTAAGCCATGCAAATTAATTGTTAAGTATTCATAAAAAAATAGATGACCATGTGACAGCAGTTATTGCAGAAAATCGGATAGCTTTCAACATCCGGATACCGGTACACTTTGTAAAAACAATCATTCTGTGCAATAGAGAAACGTGATATGGATAAAATCAATAGGATAATCGTTTACAACAGTTCCATTACCTATCCTTATACTCATTTGCAGGTGAACGTTCTTCTTGTAGGAAAATTTTGAAAATAAATAAATGAATGAAAAAGAATACGGCATCAATGTAGACCACAACGATATTCGAAATCCGGGTTTTAGTATTGCCAATAAAACTAAGGGACAAGCTGTTAAACTGAGCCTGCAATTTCGTGAAAATAATATCACAATGCACATGCTTTTTATATAAAGTTATTAAATACAAATATAACAACATATTTGTTTACTTGATTTTTACGAATCAAAATAAATCTAATTAACTCAACATGAAATTAACTGCTAATAATAACAGCTCCTTCCATAGGCAAAAATAAAAAGCATTCCATATAAGACGACGCCGCTCACCGGCGTCGCCAATAATGGGTTTACCTTTTTAGTCGGACAAAAACAATACGGTCTTGTATGACATCACGAAGGCAATAACTGTAAAAAAAAAAAATGAAAAAAAAATCAAATGTGTTACATGATTTCTGACTAATTGTGTTACGCAGTAAGCTTCAATATTGATAATTTCAGTTATACATGAAATTCTTTACCGGATTTCTCCGACCCTGAGGCATAATATGCCTTTAATATAATACAAACATATTGCCGTGTATTGTTCCTTTTAAAATAAGGTGTTTCCCTAGTCTAAAAAGTGATGGTGTGAAATGGACAGTTCATTACACATTATAATGTTTAATTGTACCATATTTATTCACTATAACTGTACGCAACAGAAGCAAAATATTGAAATCATAATTTATAAATTGGTAGGCTTTTGGACATAACAATAGGGCACACAAAATAAAAAGCTTATGGGAAATAAAAAGAAATAAAATTTATGGAAAATGAAAATAAAATAAAATCATTTTCGGGGGGGGGGGCATTTAAGTAAATTATTTTCAATACCTTACAATGACTTGAATGATACTTGTAAACACATTTAAAACCAGTCCAATGTAGTGGAATTTGAATTTAAATTATATTACGGCTAGTTGGTATTCGTGTGATAAACCAGAATGTAAACAATGAATTCACTTCCCGGTTTAATTGAAATAAACGCTTGCTATTAACATGTATCAAGAGTGTCCAATGATAAGGCCTAACAAACAGATGGGCTCATTATGATTAGCTAGTAATTTTTGTGGGACGTACTTTATCTGTCAATACAAACGAGTTAATCTTTCAGTTCAGCTACGTTCAACGATAAACTACTACAATTTTAAAGTTATCTAAAATGGGTGAAACTGTAAATGGTAGATGGAGTGGAAATGAAAATACAACGTTGGCAATATTGGATCTTATAGGAGACAATACCATTATATCATTAAAAAGAAACCGAAGATTAAGGAGTCGTCGGGCAGGAGAACTCGATGCATTTAGATAGGTAATGGTTTCATTGATATGTAAATTATATCCCAATATCATTTTGATAATTAATATTAAATACTTGCCACTATAAATTTGTGAAGTCTGATTTGTACATGTATTGGGCTTTTCGAAGATCATCTTTTAACATGTAGTGTTTTAACGAGCTTTTACCTCGTAATCAAATTTTGTTCGCATTATCCTAATAACACTTTTTCAATATGTAATACAATACATTATCATCCAAATTTAATTTCATATTTTGAATTAATATCATTGCATTTTCAGTACCTACCGCGCCCTAATTTACTGGGTGTGAATGCAGATGTGGAAGAATATGTAGGAAATTTCAGAGGCCAACTATTTGGAGCAGAAGAAGAACTGGATAGATTTAGAGAGGTAAGAGTTTTATTAATTCCTATATGATTTTGATTATTTATATTAGATATTTGAGGATGTATGGCATTGTGTTCAGGTATTTTTTCCGTTCATATCTGCAATATTAACAAATAACTTTATTGTCATGACTTGCAGACTTTTTATATGTAGTGCGTGTGTCTCGTCATTAAATTATTTCGCATTATTTTAGTACGCGTGTTACACTTCTTCAATTTTTACAATATCATCAAAGTTTGAAATCAAACTTTAAAATTATTTTTCTGACATTGCATTTTGTATTTCATGGCCTACCTTGCCCTAACTTACCGGGAATGCATGAATATAATGTAGAGGAATATGTACGAGGGAATAACAGAAATCAAATCATCCAGGCAGGAGAACCGGGTCAAGCTCAAAGTTTATTTTGAAACAGGAAGAATCGATTCGAAAGTACATCAGATAAAAGACGTTTAACTTCTGAGTACCTTTGTCAGGCACTTGCGGTTTCTCCTGTTGTTGTTAGTGATATGCTGTAAATAAACCGTGTATATATTGTTTGTTTGTTTGTTTTTACATTTTCTTGACACTTACGAATAATAATGATACGACTATTAGGAAATAGGACTTTCCGACAGTCTTTTGAACACTTTCAAAAATGATGCTGACAATACTATAGCTTAAAATTATTCAATCATGATATGTTTAAGAAAACATTGTAATTTCGTTGTTTTCGGGTTGGGTTTTGCGTAACGATCACACAATACAGGCTATATGGCGACATTTCAGCTTTACTTGATGAGGAAGACATCGGATGCTCCTCTGGGTATTTATACGAAGACCCCGGTTGGTATTGCATTTGGACCCCGTGGCGTCATTAAAACAGAGAAAATAAGAATCCCCAAAAGAAAGCCCAACACAAGGTCACCGTTACAAAAAATTAGAAAAATATTCCGGACAATAACTAGAGTTAGGAATGAGATATTGTAAACAAACTTAGTGTATAGCAAGCCTATATGAAGGCCCCGGTAAGGATTGCAATTAATTGGATTAATTCTTTGTACACCATTGATACTTCATATACTATAGGTTGTGTTCAATGATTTCTTCTGACCACAAGTCTCAGTTGCTGGTGGGGTTATTAATCACCTTTAGTGATAGGTTTAATTATCTTTATCTATATTCAAAGAAGCGCTTGAGTCTGAACTAAACAAGACGTATCTTTAAAAAGTTCCTTTAACTTGTATTTGCGCTTCACTTTCAAATTTTGTTATCAAATAACAATGAAATACTTTGTTAACTGGCCTTGTTTCACAAACAAAATCAACTTAAAATAGATCATAATTTCACCACGGTTCATTTTTACGCCCGATATAAATTGTTTATTTCTATGCAATGAATGTCATTATGATTAAGATAGAATATAGAATGATTTAAAGGATTAAAGTTTTACCAAATTGAAATTTGAAAAGAAAGTTTATTTATGAGAATTTTTTGTATATTATTAAGTAATAAATCTATAAGTTGATTCAGCGAATAAGTGTTTCACTCAAAATAGTTAACAAGAACAAATTATTACGTATAGCCATTAAATGTTAAAGAGATTATACGGAAACTTTAACTATGTGAAAATCTTGAACACGTTTGTCATTTCAGACTTTTTTTAAATCTGAGAAAACAACAAGATTAAATTGCATTACACACAAACCTCAGATTTATTATTTACTGCGATAGTGATTATAACTTGTACATCATCTACACTATCAGGTTTCAATGCTAGTTTATAATCTTCAAACTCTGTAAAATTTTATCATACTTTACATTAACTTTTGTTACTGCAAAATTTGCATAGTGAGGAATAATGCACTTCAGCACTTCAACAATTTTATTCGACAGGACTCATTGATTTTAAGTTGACAAACAGTTAAATGAGTTTGGTGATGTTATTAATGTCTGTATAAAATATTTTGTGTTTTGAGTGATGCTGATGCAATTAAAATATTCGTTATATTTAAGATTTATACGTTTTATCGGAGTGAAATTGATAAAATGATTAAACAAGATGTCGGCATATCACGTAGATGCCAATCTCAAAATATACTGGATCGCTTTAGAGTGGCAACCTATGGACTTATTAACATTCTGGTCTGGGACTAATCTGGCTTGCGTGTCAGGAATCGTCGGTTTGTTTTACCTTCCAAATGTTGCAGCTCCCAATATGACATGCTAGATGTGATAAAATGATTTTTATACAACACTTGAGCTAAAAATAATCGATACATGTATTATCAATCTAGCTTTACTGCCGAACTTTTGTCTAGTAAATATACCACACATAAACTTATTTTACTCCATAACACTGATAGGCTTCCGTTCAAAGAAATTCATATTACCATCCGATAAATATTTTTTTTATAAATACATTTGACAGTTCTGGCTACTTACAAATGACTCTGTCGGATTAAACTTCAGAATTATGAGAGTTAACGATTTCATTAATTTCATTTAAATCTTCAATTTTTAAGCGGTATTTACATTTAACAAATATTATTATATATAAAAACCCGCGTTCCAGTAGGATAACATTATAGTATTACAATTGCAATACAAATGCCATATGTAAGCAAGTTTCCCCCCACATCAATCCTGTGGCTACTTGTATACTAGATAACACAGCCCTCAATTGAGCATAGTAACACAGTATCAATAATTTAAGATAAAATTTCTGTAATATCTGTGCAATTAAAACTTATGTCTTTAAGCTATGCCAGGTGAAAATTTTGTCCTTTGCAATGGAAATTTAGTCTTAATTACAACCTCAAACGTGGTGATAAAAATTAGATATCAAATAACAAACATTTTGCGTGCTTAATACAAGTATATACATGTATGTGTTCAGGAAAATCCGTGAAGAATTTTTTAGATAACATATTTAAGACATTTTTTACGTTTATGTCTGTATCCTTCCATACTTTTGATTTTAATCATTTATAATTTATCTGATATGGCAGAGGTAAAATATCTTTTTTAATTTAATGTACATAATACACATTTTCATACATTATCTTGTAACTCATATATGAAGTTTTACTTTAACAACATGATTTGTTATTGACAATATTTTGATCATAATGTAAAAATCAAATATTTAAGAATTATAACCATTGGATTCTATAAAAGACATAATAACGGCCAAAAATTATAAAGAAAGTTATCTTATAATAGACAGATAATGTTCCTATCTATAGAAATTGAAACCTTATTTTAACCATGGCAATATACAAATGTATTTGTTTTCATTTCCTTACAATATCTAATCTTGATGTATATTTTCAACAAGATGGTTTTTGAAATTAAGAAAGTCCATGTTTTTAAAATGCCCATACTTACTTACAATTATTAGACATGACATCATTGTGATGGCGTTAGTACAATTTCGACTTCGTTTGTAATTTTAACGTAAAGTACGTGGTTATCGGGAATATTTGACAAAAGTATATAATGAATGGTTCTTAAACCTTGAACAATATCCATAACGCAAGGATTTACATACCAACATATTCGTTATCACAGTTGATTTAAGATAATACTTGTACAGAAGCGCTATGATTGACGTTTGTAAAACAATCGTTACTTAACTAGTATTTGACTGATTTTATATTTTATTAAACAGGAGAGTGATTTTTTTATTAAAGGAGTGCTTTAGCGGGACTAAGCTGCCGCGAATTTCGAGGTGTTTGAGTGGGACGTAAATAGTCCTTAAGTTTATAAATAATCTAGTTAACTTTCCTTGATTCAACGGATTTACGATTTAAATGATACACTACAAAATGCGCAAAGCAGAAACATATGCACATGTAGTAAATTTTGATCGCACAGGCAGAGAAACTAACATAATATCATTGAAAGAAAACCGGAATATAACGATAACTTTGAGTCGTCAAACTGGAGTTCTGGATAGACTGAGAATGGTAAGGATTTCACTGATACAGCGTCAATTGTAATTTTAATCAAATTTGATCTCAATGCAATTTGATTATTGATAAAATAACTTAGGGATAGAGCTTTGAGATTTACTATGATAGTTCAGTTAAGTATTATAAGTGAGTCATGTTAAACATTTTAACAATTAAGCGATGACTCTGGACCTGAAGTTTCAACAGCCGGTCGTTTAGGATGTTGGTGTTTTTCATGTTGTTTTTTTCTTCATTATTTGAATCAAGCCATATTCTATTGAAAACATACTTAAAGTAATTATCCAATATCGATTTTTTGAAATGTCTTTTGTGAATTGCGGGAATATTATGATGAAAATTCAAATTTGATCAACAAAGTATATATCCTGTTCATTTACAAGCAGGTTATCATTTGCGATTTTATTGGACAAAATAATTAACTTTAAGGTATAACTAACAATGGTAGCAATATCTTAAATCAGATTAACTGATATTGTTTTATGAAATTTCAGTTTTTGCTTCAACCTAACTTACCGGGAGTGAATGGCTGTGAAAGGCAGCATGCAACGCATTACAGAAGCCAAAGGTTTCGAACAGAAGTTCCTGGACAGACGCATATGGTATCTTCTAATAGGGAGGATCGATACGGAAATACACTTTAAATAATACACACTGAACTTCTGAGATAACTTTGTGGCACTTACGGCTTGATCTATCACTTTTAATGTCAATAATAACTAGAACTGTGTGTCTTTTTTATTGTAATGTTAAAAAATTCTTTTGAAACAGTTGACGTAGCTTCAAACATTAGACAATATCACAATTATATCATGCTTTAGATGTACTACGATACAAAAGTAATTTGATATACTTGTAACAAATAACTGTTGTATCGTATTACATCTTGAATTTGTTTTCTTTTTTCGGCCGGAGGCCGTCTGTTTTCGTAAAATTTACAGATCAGTTGATTTACCACTAGAACAAAGACTTTGATAACAATTTTAAAAAAGTATTTGCATAATTCGTTATTCGTGACACTTGTGCCAAATTTCTTTATACAGCCTATACTTTTTATCTACGAATATACTTTAATACATGTAGCATATCTACAAAGATTGTTAGTGTGTGCTGGAAGCAGGATAATAGATAATTTAAGAGCTTTGTCAATTAAAAAAAATGTTTTATTCACAAAGAATCTTTCGTAACCAAAATTAGCTACGTGGTCGTGTTTAAAAGTCATTGAGAAATAGATAATTAATTTTTCATATGTTGCGTGCTGAAAGATTATGACTGTGATAATGTGTTTTTGAAAAGATAGTAATTATGGCATGTTATTGAATTTTCGTATCAGATTATATTTTATACTGAATTTACCGTTTACCTTTAACCTCAAAGCCCAAAAAGTTAAGCATTGTTGAGTTTATGTGTCTTATCATTATTCATCAGTTATGAATGGTTAGTAGGAAACTATTACTATGTAAATGCACATGTATAACAGTTCCTATATAATTAGACGGCGCGTGCACGCGCCGTCTAGTAGATATGCATTGTCCGTATAGCAATGGGAAAAATTTTACACTTGATGTTGTAATTTTTTTGTTGCTTTTTTTTGTTTTAACAAAATCACATTGTTTTCATTTTTTCTAAAAAAATAGCTTTTCTGATGTACAACATGTCACAGAGCTTTAAGGGATTAAAATTAACGTTTAACTGAAGTGATAGGGTAATGTTTGAATATCATATTCGTTTCATAATTATCTAATTATATCTACCTAATAAATAACGTGCCAATGAGCTAGTCTGTAGAGGTAACGACTGAAGCAGTGTCACTCGCTTCATTTGCTCCGCCTCTGTTGAGGTTCTCCTCCGCTATAAATTGTCGCCAAATTCAATAGGCTAACATTTAGTCTTCGTTGACGGGGGTGGGGGAGGGAATCAGGACAATTATGGTCAATATAACTTGACGAATTATTAAATTACAAGTTACAAAGCCTAAACCACGCCCAGTATCAGAGAAGCGGTTCTTCCTCAACCCTGAACTCAACACAGACCCATCTATAGTCTAATGACGGGAACCAAATTCGGACAGGGAACTGAACAAGAGGTATCACTAAAATGCACAACGGAGATTATTTTAGCGCTACGGACGCAGCGGAAATATTTTTTGCAAAACAGGCAAAACATATAATTCATTAAAATAATGAACATTAAAGTTATAAAACAGATTAACCAAGTGAAAAAGTACGTTTATTTTAAAACGTATCACAAATATTTGCAATAGGTTATTTTAAAGGATTCTGTGACCGACGACTGTTCTCTTTTGCCTAGATTTTTTATCACATTTAGTGATCCCATACCTAGATTCTGGACAAATATGCAATATTTTGTTTATTCAAGTAGTTTAATCTTTTATAAATAAGTAAACAATATGTAACAAAGAATTCATTATAAATATCAATTTATTCATAACTATTATTTGATATTACAGACATAGTTTCGCTATTTGTAAAATAACAGACAGTTCGTCCTCAAAATCATTCGCACATTATTCAATTCGCACCAATATTTTAATTGGCACATTCTCGGCACATATTGTCTTGAATTTATTTTAAGTTTACCATTCATTTCAATTTCACTTGTTATCCAATTTATTTTGCGTCGACCAGACGTTCCAATCTTTGTCCCAATAGACAAACATTTAAGAATTTCAGACACATACCAAGAACATGGAGAAAAAATAAGTAGTGTTTCGGATATTCAACTGTAATAGAGAACGATTTTCAGTTCTGATTTTGTATATTACCTGTGACTGTTCACATCATTTGACGGCGTCTTTTATGTGCAGCATCAACATATAACTTGTCATTTTACTAATACGTTAATTTAGTTTGTACATCAAGACCAAATTAGTAAAATCGAGAAAAAAGATATAATTATATTGATATAAAGAAGTATGAAAATTATTTTCCAAAGATTTAAATTTTACTTTGAAAACAACTATCCGTTTTTAAAAAGGCGAAAAATGCTGTGGCACGTAGGCTATTTTTAATCATTTTGTAAGGCAATTTCGATACGACATACTCCAAGATGGCCTTGTTAGAACTGTACCAAATATTAAGTTGCGTGCTTTGATTCACGAGGATTTACATAATAAGTTATTACAATTTAGTAAATGCTGTCCACTTTATCGTGTACTAAAATGATTATACCCTTTTCCCCTTGGCTAAACACAAAAAAAGTTCTCAAAGCTAGGTTAGAATTAATTAATTGATTGATTAATTAATTGATTTGAATTTGTGACTTGAGCAATATTGATGTTTTAATTTGTTTTATTTTTTTAAATATTGTATCATCTATTTAGTTATACTGTACTGAACGTGTCAATGTGCATGAAAAAAGTGCTTAAGAAGTTTGGTATAAAATAATAATAATAATAATTATAATAATAATAATAATAATAATAATAATAATAGTAATAATAAAAATAATAATAATAAACTTGATATTCAGGTATGATTTAACCATTTGAAAGAACTCTCGAAAATACGAATTTCAAGGTTATTCAATTTCAAAAGGAATGATTTAAAGGACAGCCTATTAAAATGTGAAAAGCTATTAGCGAGTTTCCTTTCTAATTATAAAATTTAGTTTATTTATGACACACAAAAGTTCGTTATATATGTTATTTTCTTTCGCACACTATTGCATGTACCTCCAACTGTCAGTGTTTAGATTGGCCAAGTATTTTGAATGAAGGAGTGGCGTAAAACCTGTCAATATTAATCCCGAATCTATGGCGAAAGTAACTTAAGGTATTTATACAGGATACGATTACAGTAGAAGGTTAAACTAAAGGATACATTTTTTTTATCTAATTAACTGGTGTCAAGCATAGTTCAAAACAATTGTTCCCTGTCATGAATCATTATCTTTATTTGGCGCAACATTTCACGTTGATATAAAATAACTATTACAGCAAACAATAGTTAAATTACTAGCCGTTCATCATACACAACTTAACGAAAACTTAGAGTAATGAATTGTTTGTAAAATTATAAATCTTTAGCAGACAAGCATCTGGTCTGAAGCATGTCTTCGCGAAAGACATATCGAGGTCCAGATTTTTCCATGACATCCATCATGTGATATTCTGGATAATGCCATGCATATGTTTACTAAATTTTGGTTTCATCTAGATTGGGGGAAATTCGATGTATCCTATCTATATCTGCGGAAATGAAGTGGCTTTAAAGCGCAACGGATGTAATTATGATGCTCGATTAATTAAAAAAAATCCTTACTATAAACGTATTCTATGCATGTTTTACTAAATCTCAAAAAAATAATACCTAACGCAAAATAATTATACTCTCTGTAGTCATAGCTTTTATTTAAAACCGATTCTTTGGCTGGCATTTTATCAATTTAATGTTAATGATCAAATGCAAAAACCTTAGTTTCTTAGTCAAATTGTGGAAAATAAACTTCACTTCACAATAAATGAAACTTTAAGATATACATTAATCAAGATGTGTCCCTCTTCTGAACATTGGGCTTAAACAAGTAACGAAGGTTAGCACTAACATCGAAAGTCTTAATATTCTGAATTGCGAAAAAGCTTCGAACTTCAAGCCAGCTTGAAGATAGATAATCAGAAATCTCGAATTTTGCGCTAGCTGGAAATTTTATATTCACAACCATTTAAAGGTGAATTTTGACCTGGAGTTGAAATATGTTTTGTACTTGACATATAAAAATACATTGAATTAACAATAGAAAAAATAAACAATGAGAAACTCAACATACCTGGAATAATAAATCTAGATTAAAATCAATAGAATGTAACATTAAAGACTGTTGAATCACAATTTATTAATATAGTTCTTTGTCAAAGTTACAATGAATCAGTACCTACAGTGAGCGAATGTAACTGACAAAGATTGTGGATTTATTATTCCAGGAATAATCCTAAGCCGTCCTTAATAGTCGCACTATCCCAGTGTTATATAAGTATGCATCTTTAGTAACTTTTCGGGAACAATATGATGAACATTCAAATTTGGTCAACACAGTACATATAAATCCTGTTAAGAATTTTTTGATTTGCAGACAGGTTGTCATTCGGGGTTTTATAAGAGGTAAGGTATTTAATGTAAAACTACTCTGAGATGTAACTAACAATGGTAGTAAATGGCTATGAAATGCAGTATGCAAGCAAGACACAATAGAAACCAGATGTTGCATGCAGTAGTTCCTGGTCAGACACATATTGTATCTTCTAACAGGGAAGAACGATACGGAAATGCATTAAATAAACACTCTAAATGTCTAAGATAACCGTGGCACTTACGGCTTCTCCTGTAATTTTCAATGTCAATAATGACAAGAACTGTGTGCCTTTTTATTGTTTTGTTATAAAATTCATTTAGCTTAGCTTTAAAAATGAAACGATCTGATGTTTTAGGGAATATCATACTTCAGGTGATCAATAAATAGTATCATAATTCATAGGTTTTCCCAGACACAAGTGAAAATGTGGATAGTCCTTTACTGTATCTCTTTATTTCTAAGGGTTTGTTATCTTTTAAGTTAACATTTATTTCAACAATCGACAAAAATAACACATTGATTCCCATGTGATTAATTAAGTTCATAATTGCACGATAAATTTCATACACGGCATCGGACATAATATCAATAAACAGAATATGTTTCTTATAATCAACTTCATCTCATGTAACAAGAATTTCTATTCGAGCACCTTCTTTTTCCTGAATTATTACAACATCAACCTAGACTATTACCTAAACTGTTATATTTTACGTTCACTTATAAATATAAAGAAATCTTGAAAGTGTTTGCTTTTGTAAAATATGTGTTTATATAGTATTTTTCATAAAAAATATTATATACTTGTATCTGAGTGAAAACGTAATACCTTGATATTGACGAATTTATTTCACGATAGAAAAAGTTTTATCATGGCAAACTGTAATACCAAACCAATTTTCCCTAGAAGGTTTTCCAAAATCCCGCTATGGTTTTAAAGAATATTCAATAATAGTTAATGCATCGTTAAGTAATTGCTACAAAATGCATATTTTTGTAAATTGATAAGAACATAATCACAATTTTGTCATTCAATTATAATCACTTTCAGTGATAAATTGTGCATAAAAATTGTTGTGTCAAAAACAAAGACATAGATTGTTTTTTACATCTCTGGCCAAAAGAGACTTTATTAAAGATCATATCAGTCATTGTATTACACAAACTAGAAATGTGTCGTCACGCCACGGATGCCCCCGCATGCAGCCAAAATATCAGTTGTTCAAAATTTGTTTACACATTTTTTTTTCATTTTAAGTTCAAAGCCCTTTAAACTATTCAATGTAAAAACAAACCATTTTTATACAATATCAAACTATTTAGTGTTAACCTTTTGTAAATTTTATATTGCATATTTGTAGCCAAAATAATGACTACATACATTTCCACAAAAGTATGAGTGATGAAACTTAAAATTCAAAACAAAATCAAAACTTTTCAAACATTGAAGAGAGATTTCTTTGTCAAAAATCATTGAACCACAAGCAAATTCAAACTTGAACTGCTTATTCCTAAGATGTATCTATTTGTCAAATTTGACTTAAATGTGTCCAACCACTTGGGAGATAATGAACGGAAACTAAATAAATCAGATTTTTTTCAAAGTTCAAGAGGGATAACTCTGTCAGCTATCAACAAACCATGACCAAAGTCGACTCTGCCCAGTGTATTCTTATGACAAATCCATGTTAAATTTGATTTGAATATGTACAACTGTTGGGGAGATAATTGAAGGAAACCGAACATTTCCATTTTCCTCTTAAATTGATGTATCAATATGTCAAATTTGAGTTGAATGTGTAATACTGTTTGGGAGATAATGAACGGAAACTGAAAATTTCTTATATTTTTTCAAAATGAAAGGGGCATAATTCTACCAAAAGTAATCAAACCACAACCAATTTCGAACTTGACCTGTGCATTCTTTTGACGTATCCATGTGTCAAATTTGAGTTGAATGTGTGCAACCGTCACTAAGATACTAAACGGAAACTGACTATGACGGAATGACAGAGGGACGGAAGGACGGAACAGGGTAACATTATAAAAAAGTATAAACAAGGCTGCAGATGATTCGCCATTCATTTAATCTATATAATACTTTGTGACTAACGCGTGTCACTCGCGTACCTAATGTGAATTGTAGAAAGCCACAACTTTTACACTCATTTCACTATATTTTGTAGAAGTCGTTTTAAATATCAAATATGTTTGGCCCAATGTAAATACATCACGCGGTAGCTGAAAGTATAGCCGCAAATAAGTGGTGGTTCGGCAAGCAATAATTACCTCTTAACCGTGTTAAACCTTTAACCGACCGTATCAAAAGAGGAAACAAATTATGCCCCAGATTATAACAATTTTGTTCGTACTTTGTAAATCAAAGTTAATGTGAAAATCTATTAAAAACCTATTCGGCTATAACTCTTATACAGGTTCAATGCTAGGTTATTTTGTTGCTAAAATATTCATGGAAATTAAAAAATAATAAAGATAAGCATGAATTCATTCAGATATAATTGTTACTAAGATTGATATTAAATCATCTTCGGAACCCATGCGTACACTTTTTTTGCACGTAGTTTTGCGTTATCAGTATATGTGGATTCCGACGATAATATTAAATAAACATACTTATTTTGAAGCTTATTTCCACATTTTTATCCACAGCGTACTGTTGTTAAACATATTTTTCTCATGTAATATAGTACTAACTGGTATTGAAGTCATACAAAATGAACTGTACGTACTTAATTTCCTATACAGTATGCATTTTAATTATTTTTAAGTTATCAATGCCGGTAATTCTTTTTTATTTGGCAGGGAGGGTTACGTCACATCGACACAGTATAGGTCATATCGCGACGTTCCAACTTTACTGGTGGACGAAGACATCAGGTGCACTTCGTGCATTAATTCAGGCACGAACGGGCACCTGAGTAGAACCAACGACGTTCCGTAAGCTAGCTGGATAGCTTCCTCACATGAAAGAATCCAAAGTCCCTGTCGGGATTCGAACCCACAGCGGTGAGGGGCAAGTGGTTAGAAGTCAACGACCTTAACCACTCGGCCACGGACGTTCAATCAATGCCGGTAATAAATGATAAAAAAATTAAAAAATTGAGATAATATTTTAATATAATGTCTAGGTAAACGGATATTAAAAAGTAGAAAACCAATAAATTTAATAACACAAAAGTCATTAACATTTTCAGCCAAAAAGTACGTTAATATAAATCATTGAAATTAAACAAATATAACTTATATTATGGTTGGGCAAAACATATATCAACAATCTAAAATAAACTATGGGAAAAAAAAGATAAAAACATAAAAATGAAATCTAAACTCTTTGAAATGTGCCTCTATGTCAAGAACAGAACGTTTACTGTATATATCTCAACAAGCAATAAATACTTAAGCAACAAAATGCTATGAATGTTAATACGACTTTAGCAATGAGAATCCCACCCAATTTAAACTGTATCCTTTAAAAGACAATATCTTAGATCATACTAATAACTAAGACAGGAAACAATGTACATGTACACGAAGTATGTCAATATAATTGCTAAGTTGGAATTATTTTCCTTATCAGGTGAAAGCATATATTTTTTTTAATTAATATCTGGCCTTTCTCTCATGGACCTTGCATACGATAAGTATAATTATGCAAAACTAACTGATTTACAAAACATCCGGAATAATGTAATATATATCTACTTCATATATTTTCATTTCATTCATTTAAAATTTATTTTTGACAATACTTTCAGTTAACATTTAAATGTGATATAGCTTTAATGTGTTTAACTTTTATTACTTAGTCTATAAAAACATACCAAAGAAAAAACTTACACCCCCCCCCCCTCCCTCCAATTTAATTTTATTACAATATCACGACATCACACATGTTTTGTTCAGGACATACCACTCCCTAAGTTACCAGGACCGGGGGATTTACACCTGTCTAATTTACCCGGGCAGGATCGCAATACAATCACTTTGTTGCAATGATGTTTCAACACGGTCGCGATTTCCAGTGGCGGGTCAGATTCAAGCTATTTAAAGTTTTAAACGACAATCAGAGATCATCAGGGATGAAATAATGCCAAATCTACTTGCAAATTAGTGTTTTGATAGAATTACTTATAAATATCCTTTTTATATGCATTTGTGCTGTAGCAAATAAACCGGCCTAGGATTGTTTGTTTTCACCTTGTCCTAAATTTTTCAAGGCGATCTTGAAAAGCGGATAAATTTTTGTCAGATTATTAATGAACATTGAAATTATTTGTCCTCATCAAAAATTAAAAAAACCCAGCTTGGCACAAGACAAGATCAAAGTTATAGAAATATGCCGAGTGTTTGTCATTTCTCAAAATAAATTATTGCTTAATCGGTTAAATATATACATAATTTGTATCAATGCTTGTAAGAATCTAAAACCCATCCAGCATATAAGTCAAATCCCGACAACGGTTATTTAATATGTTAAAACGATATAAAAGTGCATATAATACTGCACGCATTTACTTCCCTGATTATATTAACAAATCCCGCGACTTAAAGGCCCAACTGGACTATAAAAGCCAGCAGATGGCGCTAGGGCAGGTTTCTTATTAATTTTATGCATGCTTCACTTCAGGGACCCTTTTTCAAAGATTTAAGATTAATTACCAAATGCATTTAAACAACACTTGGCATGTATGTAGGCATAGATATTCTTGATATAGATTGACCAAAATTATTCAAAATAAAACTTTGTTAAGTGTGTTTCTGGAAAAAAATACTGGCCGTCAAATTTGAAATTTGAATTTCCATGGGAGGAGCCAACTGATCATTACAGGTCATGAACCTTCAGTAGTAAACAGATGCACGTGGCAGTGTTTATTTCAGTGAGAGAGATTTGTAGCAGACGATATATATTTCAGGGAGAGAGATTTTCAGCAGACGACACATTCGAATGCTGAGTACATGATAAGAAAAAACAATAACTTTTACTGATCTTACTTTATCAAAAAGTATTTATATCCAACAAATTTACAATAATCCATTAATCTATGATTTTTTTTTAATTTCAAAGTACTGATTAAACTTGTATTTAAATGGTTTAAACTTCATGAAAACAGTAAAAGTAACTTCCAGGTATAGTTCATTTACACAATATATTTTGTTGTAAGTATCTTGTAGTCAAAATAACATTTCACAAATGTTTATCTTTTGTATAAAATTTTTATATATTAATAGTTTAAAAAAAATTTAAATTCCTGTCAAGATCATTTTAGCAGTTTTTCTTAAAAGAAATGTCCCATGTAAGGCACATCCTTTGGATTTGGATATAGTTGTCTGGCTTGATGAAAAAAAACTGACTTCAAAAATAATATCTGGACAAGATGGCTTGATAATGTCTTTTAATTAATCTGATTAACCTGTGAGTTATATAAAACATCCATTAAACCTCTCCTGTGTAAAATCAGCTGTTTTGTTTATATTCTCTCTGTAGGTTAACACTGCATTCTATTTTTAGCTCATGGTTTATAACAGACAGTTTTACACCACTGATTAGTCACACCCACAAATACTCGCTGCCGCGGCAGCGAATGTTGCTATTTAGAATAGCTAGGATTGCCCAATGCTGTGATATTAACAAATCCCGCGACTTAACTGGCAGTTGACGCGTGCTCATTATGATTGACATATCTATCTCGCGTCTAAGTGGCTATTGTGCGGCAGTATTATGAGTGGGGCGTAAACCATGTCATTACCCAGTCTTCAGGTATCATATGTGTTGGTTTCGCTTTATTAACGATAAATTTCTAAAGGTTTAAAGTTCTCTTAAATGGGTGAAACTTTTGTTGTAAATGGTAGATGCAGAGGAAATGCAAGTGCATCTTTAGCAATTTTGGATCTTATTAGAAGAGACAATACCATTATATCATTAAATAGAAACCGGAGATTAATGAGTCGTTGGGCATTAGAACGGGATGCATTTAGAAGGGTAATGGTTTCATTGATATGTCAATTTTCATTCTAATAATTAATATTTTAATTTTTGATAATTGATATTACATATTTGTCGGCACAGATTGAGATGTATGATTTTAAGACTTTCTGTTCCATTTTCCGTTTTATTAATTAATTAATTTATTTATTTATGTATTTATTTTTTTTTTGCATTTTCATTTTAATAACACTTCTTCAACATGTAAATTTACCTTATCTACCAAATTTAATTTCATATTTTAAATTACTGTCCTTGCATTTTCAGTACCTACCACGCCCTAACTTACCGGGAGTGATTAATGCAGATATGGATGAATATGTAGGGAATCAAAATGGCCAACAATTTGAAGCAGATGAAAACTTGGATAGATTTAGAGAGGTAAGAGTTTCATTTATTATATACTTATAAATGAAATATTGAGAAATATTGATGAAATAAAATGCGTATTTTCATTTTCCGTATTTTCACTGTAAAAATTTATTTTTCACTGCAGTGAAACATATTTTCCGTATTTTCACTGGTGTCTTGCCGGACTACTTTCTTTTAAATTCTGCCAGTACACAAAATTTAAGGAAAAGTCTTTCAAATTTTATCGCAAAAAGGAGAAAAATGTATATAATAAACAGAAAATTCAAGTTTTTTTCTATAAATACATGATTTATTTTCATCTTGTGGCATGAAAATTACCATATTTCACTCGTGGCTAACGCCACTCATGAAATATTTATTTTCATACCACTCGATGAAAATAAATCATGTATTTATAGGAAAAACTTGAATATCCTCTATTTATTCTTTTTTGATTTTGGTAACTTATACTAGATAATTGACGCTTTCGGTGTATCGCACTGCGTTCAGATATTTTATCCCGTTTCATACAATATCAACAAACAACTTAATTGTCATGACTCATGGGTAGTTTTCATGTAGTGCTTGTATCTCGTAATGAAGTTATGTTCGCATAATTTTAGTACATGTGTTACACTTCTTCGACATATTATTTACATTATTATCAAAATTTGAAATCAAACATATTATTTTTCTGATATTTTGTATTTCAGTGCCTACCTTGCCCTAACTTACCGGGAATGAATATAGAAGAATATGCACAAGGGATTAACAGAAATCAAATAAGCCGAACAGGAGAACCGGGTCAGACGCAAAGAATATTTTGAAACAGGAAGAATCGATTCGACAGTACATCAGATAAAAAACTCTTATCTTCCGAATACCTTTGTAAGGCCCTTGCGGTCTCTCCTGCAGTTAAATATACCGTAAATATATTGTTTGTTTGTTTTGTTTCTTTGTTTCTTTGTTTTTTTTTATTTTCTGGACACTTACGAATAATAATGCTACGACTCATTAGAAATACGTCGGCCATTTGAACATTTCAAAAATGATGCTGACAATACTATAGCTTCAAATTATTCATGCATGGTATATTAAAGAACACATTGTATGAATATGTGTTTTTCGTTGTTGTTGGTTTTTATATTTTTTGGTTAGGTTTTACGTCACGACAACACAATACACAATCATATTGCGACATTCAAGCTTTACTGGACGAGGAAGACATCAGGTGCTCGTACGTTTATTTTTACGGGTACCTATATTAGAGCAACAAACGTTCATTAGATAGAGCGACAGCTTCTTAACAAAAAAGAATCCAAAGTCCCTGGCTTGATTCAAACCTAAAGTGGTGAGGGGCAAGTTGTATGAAGTCAACTACACAAGCCACAGGACCAAAGAAGCCCCACATGTATTATCACGGGGACAACGTGACACTATCTACCGTTGTAAAGCAATGTATATTGACCTAAATTTTGAAAAGTTGGTTAAGCTAAACATGTATTTCGAGCGTAGTAAATGTAAGCCAAGAATGATCCTAATAAACAGAGAAAAAATCATGCATGATGCGTATCGTTTACTCTAAGCGTGTGTTTCTTTCGCAATCACTTATAAAACATATACCAACTAAATACCTGAATTGTTAATTAAAAAGAATGTTGACATTATGGCAATTTTAACATCAGAGGTAACCAAAGTCACATTATGTCCGGAAATTAATGTTTTCTTTCTTTAGAAAAGCTACAACACTCATGAGTTTTATAACTTTTAAATATTGTTTTAAGGGCGTGTGTTTAAAGGAAGACACAGGCAAAATTTTCAATTCTTAGGTTTGGATTTTTCATTAATTATTCTGTTAATACCCCCAAAGTTAATACATTAGACAGTCAAAAGAACAAAACTTTTCTGCGTATAAAAAATAAAATGGTGGTTTCCTAACTTGACCCGCGTGGGTCAGGTTAGTTATATGAAACGAGTAAGTTACAAGGATATAAACCAAAAACTGTGTTCGCTAATAGGAATGTTTGATACCCAAGCCCAATTCCAACGTCTGTAAAAATATATATACAGCAGGATTGTACTTAAATACATACTGATATATAACAGGTGGAAAAGAATCAAACGTTATTTATCAATTTAGAATTTCCTATTTGAATCAATCAACAAACATCAATCGTACTAACGTTCAGACCAATTTTTAATATATATGCGGAGTGTTATTTAGAGCTTTTTCTTATTGTTTAGTTATTGTTTAGTAAAATTGTTACTTTTTCTCGAAAACAATTATAAAAAGGATGATTAAAAATAAAAGAAAAAATGCAACGGATGTTATCATTAAATGGCTGTATATTGTTTAGCTGATAAAATTGTGTTTGGCCAATAAACATGATACACATTTAAATATTAGCTTATCAGCGGGAAGGCTGTTGATAAAGCCGTTCTTTTCTAATAAGAATTGACGACAAATGACATGCGGTGTTATCTCCGTCAACCGATTTTCCTAACGTAAATAAAACTCATTTTGCGATTTTCTTTGACTCAACAACAACAATTTGTTTACACAATTGAAACTGTTGACGGCAGAATCACACGAATATAATTGTAAACATTAATTGTTCTGGTGAATAAACGTAAAATCGAACATCTGAGCTCTAACGGGAACTAAAACACGTTTTAATGAAAGTGAAATACTCCTGTCTAGTTTTTGTTCGGAAAGATAGACTAAATTTTCAGTGGGCGAAAGGTATCTATGAAAATTCTTGACAAAGTGTCAGTCATTAAAGAAATATGGCACAACAAAGAAAAACATATTTTAAAGCTTTTCTCATACCAACAATGATATACATTGTATAAAAACATAAATTAATACATTTAAGAATTATGAACAGGATACTTTTAAATAAAACATTAGAATTTTTCAAAATCTTTCGTAGAATAAAGAATAAGCATCTTCATAGCGGATATTTAAGGATTATTTTCACTCACTGTACACTTAAAATCATTTACAAGGAGTGGAAATGCATTTTTGTAACAGAAATGTTTTATGTAGCTCTTAAACAGAAATATTTTTATTCTAAAGTTAAGCAAGTCCGCACACCAAATTTAGTTTAGGAAGCGTATAAACTGTTATATTCAAACACAATCAAAATTTAAATAATGATGGAGAAATATTGATGAAATATTCAATAATTGTTTTGAAAATCGTTTTCACCTTTTAAGACCTACGTTGTCATTCCAAAATTTCTCATGTGACATGTCAGAAATATATCCAACATGAATAGAATTGCGGCCGTGTGACTAGTTTGTAGATACAGCAAAATTTATTATGTGGCATCTTCACAATGGGATTAATACGTACAATGCTGCTTGTTCTCAATTGCTAAATTAAAATGTTTTTAAGTATTTAATTATGCCAGTGACTAGTTAGAGTTAATGTCATTGGGTTCAGATAACGATTTTGAAAAATCTGAAACATTTTGACAACGAAACTTGGTAGCGCTTACATCTACAAATTAAATATATTATTTAAAGTCAACCCGGTACATTTCAAATAGATTCAAATGTATAATGTATCATACCCATCAACAGCTAGTGCTTATAAATTAACAATATTAATAAATATTTTTATCACCAGTTTAGATTTATGAACTTTTCATTATAGATTTGCCAATTGTGCTATATGGTACAAGCATTAGCATTTTTTCAGATAATTGATATCGACATGTCACATCGATATGTGGTCGAACACTTATTTTGATTTATTCTTAATTGAAACTAGATTATTTCGCCATACAGCTGTAATCATAGTTTGCAGATAGTTTTAGACAATTTTAGTTAATACGCATTAAATCGTGTTACATTTACATAGTCGCATCTGTCGGATCACTGTCTGAAGTAATGTGGGTGTGTATTCAGTGAGCTGCGAATGGGTCGTGCATAATCGATATCATAAGCAGTAACAAATTGGAATATTCCTTTCTTCTAATAATTTCCTTTGATTTTACCTGAAAAAAATACAATTGATATCCTCTCTCAAATTTATTAAAATCATATTGACTTTACAGTTTTCCTTTAAAATCAAACCGCAAAAATGTCCTATAATTTTGATGTATATACATTAATTTTATACATGTATATGTTTCCTTTGAACACTTATCTAAGAAAATTGATTTAGATGCATTTGATATCGTTGATAAACATGCTATTTGCATGATTTATTACTAGATAAATATTTAAAAGACATCATACCAAATTACCTTTTAATAATTACGAGTTTAAAAGTCTGCATAATTTATATGTTACAGTATACATTTCTATGATGAATAAAACATCTTAATAAAAGCTTTAAAGTGATATCGATATTGAATATTTGCCAGGCCTAGAAATATTATGTAAATAACACGAGAAATGGTATACTTCCCGATGTATGCCAATTCAAGGGTTGGCAATATCCTCTAGATCTATCACCCCACAGCCATGTTTTATTTATCATATTATACCGAAAGACTACAATATTTATAAAGTACGCAGTCAAGGAAATAAACAGAATACACATCATTTTTAAAATTTAATTTTGCTCAAAACAACAAACTTAAACAAAACAGTTCAAGAATGGTAAAGTTGAGACACAATAGACATGTACAATTCTTTAAATATCAGATTTCAAATTATTGTTACAAGGTCTAGTTTAACTTAAATATTTGATGAATATGTAGTTATCCAAGACTTGAGTGCCCAAGGGTGATGTAAGACATATTCCCTGGGGAATATATCCTAGGAGGGTAATATTAAATCAGATAACACTTAATATAAATATAAAATGTACAAAATGATCCCCTCGTTTGGTGAATCGAAAACTCCTTATTATATCCTTATTTTATTGGCTGATCTACTAGTAGTTTTATGCCGGCCATGCATTCTAGCCGAAAACGATGTTACCACAGACACGGAAGAGATAGTGACACAGTCCTGAGAGTTAATATTTCATCAGCTTCTTTAGTTTTTAAAGAACAAAATCTGCTTAACACGTAGGGCCCGTATATTCCTACATGAATGTAGCAAATGTAACACAGAGATTTGTGTACATTGAAAACATTCTACTTGTAATTCTTATCTTGTAAAATGCTAATCAAATAAACAGAGATATTTAAGTCATTATTTGTATTAATTCATTATTTGTTTATTACTTAGAAATTGAGTTAAAAGTGTAATTTAAAAGTTAAAAATGAAATTAATGTCATATCATAATACTACTTTTGTTCATGAAGCAAACTATCATAGTATGCATGACGGTACAGTCCTTGCGTATCGCGATATATCGTGGCTTTACTTCTGGTGTATCGTGAAAACCCTATTATATGTGCGTTTCCTCACAGTATACGTCAAAAGAATACAAAGTCATATGAATTGACAACAGACAGCGCTGAAAACACGTTTTTCATTTTGAATGAAATGTTATGCCATATGAATTCATAAATTACTATTCTTTTTAATACGAATCGGTACTTAATGCCACCTACTTGGTTTCAGTCTTTGCCATATGTTCCTGTAAATGAAATGTCCTTAACCATACGCCGTGTACATATTTATCTGATGCATTTGAATATGTAAGAAGTTATTTGGAATACAAATATAATAGGGACTACTCACGCGTTGCTTTGTTTGAAAAAATGTATTACACATTTTGTTTGGCGTGACTTTACTTGTACGGAATAAACGACTTTGAAATTATTCTATATCGTTAAATCATTTTTGTTGGTATTTGAAACTATATTGATATAGAACGGCTAATCATTGTCAGTTGATGTGAAATCGTTGTCATTTTTATATTTTCGAAATGAAATGAAGCTTGCAATTTTATTTTATTCTTTTATTCTGATGAACCAGAGGGAATGGTATTAGCTGCAGATAGATCAAATTGTTTAACAAGACATGAACTAGATATTTTCGCCATGAGTAATGATTGAAAGACCTCCATTAAAAAAAATTCTTTTTTAATGTGAAGCCTGACCAAGACTCAAACCTGGGACCCCCGGAAATACGTACTGCGGATCTACCGACAAAGCTATCCGGCCTCCTACAAACTACCTCCCCTCCCCTAATTAGAGACAGTTCAATACCGTGACATAATCATTTTGGGATTCGAACATACCACAACTCTGGGTCTCCTGAAGAGTTTTTCAACATCATTTTACCCCATCTTACTACTATGTTTACCTTTTAGTCCTAATTGTTCTGGAATTTCATTCATTACACCCATTATCAGGAGATAATTTGGTTATCTGTTACTTGTCATTGTGGGAGGTCTGTAAAAATCTGTACAACAAGATTTTCAAAATAGAACATGTCCTATCCCTTAAATCTAGACTTAGACTTAAGGTTTCCGAAATCAAGAAATAGTAGCCTTCACACATTAAGATTTGTCTGTACATCTTAGTTTTTATTGGTGTTGTACTTCAATATCCTACCATCTGTTGAGGCCTTTAGTTTTTATCATTTTGTTGTTACGCTAAAATGAAATAGTTTTGCTAATGACATGCGACTGGCGTTTATTAAAAACAAGTATATAACATCAAACCGACAATGCCGTATTAATTAACGTGGCTACTAGAAATGCGATATTGTTATAATGAAGTTTTCGACGGGATAGAGAGATAAATGTGTTTTTTTTTCTGCTTTTTTAGAACACTATTAAAAGTGCGCTTAACCACGCAGTATCGAGGGGAATGAGGCGATATCAGATAATTTTTATTAAATATTTTCAAAACATTTATAAAAAAGTTATAAACTACATCATGTCGTGCATGTATATTTTTTTCTTTCGCACTTTGGGGTAAAGCGCTTCTTGTTAAAAAAGTGCGGTAAACTTTACAGTGCTTTTCGGGTTTTAACACACTTTGAGTAAAAATCGAGAAATGAACCCCAAAGTGCCTTAAGTAATATGCTACGAAAAACACACGTTGGATTCCAGTGTTCTGAAGATGCAAATTGAATCCTTCTTAAATACCATGGTATGACGAATTGCAACCTAGACATATCTAAGTTGAAGATCGATACCCCACTTCGCACTCAATCTTACTAAATGCCATTTAAATACTTAAGTAGCAGTCATTCCGAATAAGCATCGTAACATACTGTTACTTTCAGACTACATTTACAACTTTAAATGTCACACAACTTGTGTCTTTATAACTAATAATTTGAAGTGTTAATGTTTTCTGAAAATAACAGATATTTTGAAGAGCATTCTGTTGTGTCAACTATTTTCTTATGTCAATGATAAGTTTTTATGCGAAATTTAACCCTAAATTTAATATGATTGGGATGTAATAAAGTGCAGTAAATGCCATTTCTATACATCTTCTTTTCAAACAATTCAAATTTTGTTTAAATGACTTGTAACAAGTTAGTTTATCATAGTAAAGTTACATAAGGGTTACAGCTGTTACTTCTTTTAAAAGACTATTTGACAATGTTCGATATCCTAAATATGTGATCCGCATGATATCGATAATGAAAACGTATACAATATTGAAAATCATTAAAATTTTAGAAGACACTAAAGTTTGTTAAACAAATTACATCTTCACGGAATGACCAAGTAATGCCCTTTAAACAATGTTAAAATTCATTCTGTGTTGCCATCTCGTAAAAGAATCTTACAACGGCTCCCGGTACAGACCGGAATATCTAACTGTAAATTCTAATGGTAACTGTAAACGGCCTTAACGAGGCTTTAAAGCACACGATTTGTCTTAAACGGGGCGTGTTGGACATGTTTTCCTAATACCCTATAACCAGTAAATAGTCCTTTCTGATATGAAAGAAAGAAAGTGTATTATCACACTCAATAAACATCAAACATATTTATATATCTTAATTTAAGGCCTCTATTCTATGATTCATATAATTGCATATAAAAATTATATTTCATTTCAAATTGCAACCCCTAGATATAACAAATAGGATACACTCTGCTATTTTCACCCGACATTATGCATTTCGCCTACTTCATTTCTTGTTTGTAATAACTGCAAGATATTACTTTAAAATATATCTTAAATTCGTTTGTATTGATTTAATTTGTATTACCTCAAAGTGCAGTCGTTTGTTTGATTTTAAAAATTGCATATGTTCCTATGTATCAAAAGCTGAAACCAAAATGCGTAGAGCTCTATCTATATAATCATGTTTATATATGTATGTATATAATAGTGTTCATTTTTAATATTCATACAACTTGAAAAATAACCGATCAGTGTTTGTAAACATTAAAAAGATTTATTATCATATCAGCATATTTTCGTTCTTATTTCACTGATTCCCTTGCTGGATGTTTTAACATTTTTTCTTCCCGATTATCACTAAGAACATACACAATATGTTTTAAAATGAAAACATTACCGATTAAACTAACGCAATATTTGATATAGATCAAATCATATCCGTGAAACAATGAATTGCCAATTTTAATAGTTTTAGTACAAACAAATTATCTTCATTGACATGTAACCTGTAATGTCTCAAATAAACTTCTTATTAATATAAACCTTAAACACCTTTGTTGGTTATAAATAACCTACACTGTTAAACCGTCGATAAAATCAGCCAATCATAATACAGCTGTCATAAGGCAAGGATCGATGAATACTCTCTACTTGTAAGGTATTCATAATCGTTTTGGATTTACTAACATTTCAGCAGGTAAGGAATTTAAAATCTTTTTTAGTTTTATTTTTTTTCTGAAACCAATACCAACACGTTGAATAAATAATTATTTCTAAGTGTTGTAATTTTGTTAATATGACTAGAAAGCATTGTGATCGAATAAAATTAAAAAATACCAAACAAACCAAAAACAAAAATGTACCGTTTTGTATATATTTGGCAAACAGAAAAAAAATAAAAGAATGAATTCATTCTGTTTTCAATGCCTTTCACCATACGGATTTCTCACATGTTATTTATGAATAATTTGTAACGAATAAAACGAAATGTTATGTGTTGAAAGCGGTAGGGGTAAGCAAGGGGCCATGACCTCTTTCTCCTGTGATTTGGTAGCAAGTAAAATACCTCTGTTATGTTTACTAACTTTATATTTTAGTAATATATTAATATATAATAATAGTGATATATTTTAATTAAAAACCATAACTTATGACAGAAAATATTTTACCCAAGACAAGACTTAAAATATAGTAAGATGTTAAACTCGCTCTGGTATATACATTACCCTTGTTATTTTGGTTACAAATCCTAGACCCGTGACTTTGTAAAGTACATTTGCTTTTATATTTGTCAAATATTTTAAATGTTTAAGTTAATTATGCCATCGATCGTTTACTAAATCATGATTAATCTTCTTCAAAAGTAGAACAAGGAAGTAAAATCCGAATGATACAGGTTAAATGCTTTTAAAGTTAAATAAACCTTGTCGTTAATACACAGAAGGATAATACAAGTCATATTAAGAAAAAAAAATGTGTTGTTAATCGTTATTTGAAAAAACCTGAAAATTGTTATAAACGTTATAAGCATTTACAAAGTTATTTTTAAAGTTTTCTTGTTTGTAAATAAGGTCCATAAACAACATTTATTTATAAAAATATTTTCCTTTTCATAAACATACGTATCAGAGCAAAAAAAAAAATGATTTAAATCTTTATGAAAATTTATTTGATATTATAACTATGTATATGTATAAGCATTCGTTCTTCCTCCTAAGTACTAAGTGTTTTTAAAAAATGGAATTGTCCTCCTTAGCTTATTTGTGAGCATCTGGTGGAGCTAATCCGACCGTACCAAAAAAAAAAAAATGAAAATTCCTCCGTGACAATTGATATCGGGCATTAAATCGTGTTTCAATTTGGACAAATAGTTCATCTCTTGTAGGGAAATTAAAACTTACTGTTTCTGTATTCAGCAAAACTTGTTAGGTTAAATGACTGCCGGGATATGATCAATTATGGGTTAGAATTACTGTAAAACAAACAAACACCATATGTGAAATATTATCAATATCTATAATACATTATATCATTGTGTTGCTACTTTGAGTTAATTGATTGCATTTACTACTTCAAATTTGTGAAAATACTTAATGCGTTACCAAATCTAAATGATACGTTTATATTTACAGAGGCAACAACTAAATATGGCATCGACAAATAAAGATTTAACTGAATGTGTTGAAACAGACAACGCAAGTCTTCTATATATTAAGGAAATTAAAGAGGAGGAAACATGCGAGTCATTGAGATACGTTGCTTGCTCAGAGAAAACATATAATGTGTGTTACCCACCTGAGAGGCCTCAAGTGCAGTATACATTAAGTTTCAGCAATAGACAGGATCTAGGTTTTGAGCACTATCAATGTTCTCAAAATAAAAATGACTTAGGTTCTGGGTCAGATTCTGGTGAAGAAGAACATAGCCCTTACGGCTCACCAGAAGCAATTGCACCGTCAGGAAAACCAAAGGCTGTGATATCAATGAGACGAAGACCTGACTGTGATTACTATGCGATTGCAACATACACTGAACAAAAACGACCTGTAGTTATGGCAAACGAGAATATAAGACAGCAGGGTAGTGGACCATATGCAAACGAAGAAACATGTATTAACGGAACTCTTGCCTTATCCGGATCCTCTATTGAAAAGTCATCAATTTTATACGAAAGGAATGGTTATTGTTTGACGCCCCGTGGTGATATGCCAAAACAGTCAAATGACACAGACAACATCAACACAAAACGACTTGGACAACGCAATCGTCGTACTACAAAAGATATGTTTGAGGATGTTAGTATTCGTCTGGCAACCTTCTTTAACAAACAGGTAGATTGGCCACATACAATTCCAACTGCTGAAATGATGGCCAGTGTAGGTCTCATTTTCAAAGGTAAATCAAAATATATTTTGATAAAACATTTTTAGCACACTAAGATTTAAGTTTTCGAAAAAAGTGCATGATTCAAGATCATAATATATTTAACACTCACTAGAATATATTCAAGGAATGATAAAGATTTTCCTAAGTAATATTTATTTGATTTACGTGTATTCATAAACGATAAATAAACTGAATGCTACACAATATTATTCGTTTTATCTCTGAACCTTGACGTAAGAGGCATGCTTGATACATTTAAAAGAACTTTCAGTTAAATTAAAAATCAAAAGTACATCATTTTATGAGGAGAATGTTCATAGTGTTTTCATCATTTCACTAATGTCAGCTAGGCAATGGTGTATATAAAGTTGTGTTCAAGAATGCGTTTGTCATAATTTATTTGTAGCAAGGTCCATCTTATCAGTGTTTTAATTGTTAGTCCATAAGTCTATATAACAGTTTGCTTGACTTTAAAAACACTTAATTGGGCAGTAGGAATTTCGACATTAGATTCACATCACTGTAATATACAGAATTACCGGCCTTTCTTACATAGAAATGTATTTTCCACCTAGTATGTGACATACTTATGTGATACTTTTGCTTTACCTCATTGATATGGGTTTTTTTAAATTTTAAATAAAACAATGAAAGAATCTAAATTTCTTGCAAAGTTAATAAGAAACACATTTTAAAATGATATTGTTAAAGACAAAGCGGATAATGATGCACAAAGGTAGATAGTCGAAATTGATATGTCTTCATTTCAACCCCATTACTAAATATTTATTTTAATATCATTGTGATGTATAGGTGTATATACTGTGAACGAGACGACAGTTAATGATATGGTTGAATGCTACAAGTGTGGCGGGACGCTTTATGGGTTCACCGAAACGGATGATCCCGCTGAAGAACACAGATCGCATTATCCAAATTGTAATTGAAGAAGGTACTAACATAATTTTAAAAAAATGTTTTTTTCTATATTCATAGGCCTTGCAAATAAAATGAAACGCAGTTTTAAAAATTAAAATCATCTTGTTTCATTTTTTATAGAAATTGACATCATCAAAAATGTGAAGAATAATTTAGCTAGCAGGTAATATAAGTAAATTATGTAAACTAATGTCTTTCTAATATTAATCATGTAAACTTTCTTTTAATTATTTCAGGAAGAAAACAATGAGCCAAAAAGCATGTTTATCATATTTGAAATATTAATTACATCAACATCAAATCTATTGGATATATGTTTAAAGGAAAAACATATAAATGTACATGTAAAAAATTAACTTATACATCAAAATTATAGGACATTTTGGAAGTTTTATTTTAAAAACCTGCAAAGTCCATATGAATGTATTGATTTAAATTGTATACATTGCATTATTTTTCAGATAGAATTGCAGCATGCTTGACAAATAAATTGTTGGCGGAAAGGAACATCCAATTTCTAATGCTTACAATATCGGTTATGTAGCTGGGAATGCAGTACGATTCTATGCGTATTAAATGAATGAATTTAAACGAAATAAATGAAAAAGAACGGATGGCAGTCACTTTTGTGATTTTTTTGAATATATAATCACATAATATACGATTAAACAGTCAACAAATATTGTATCATTGGGTTAATTATCTGCAAGCAGCCATGATGTACGATGAAATAATCTAGTTGCAACTAAATTAAAATTCAAATACGTGTTCAATCAGATATGGATGACACATCTCGATATCAATTATCTAAGTAATGTAAATGCTTGAGTGTATATGTTTTTACAAATGGCACATCGATATCACAAACGTTTATTGATCAAAACTGGTGATACGATTACTTTTTAACTTTGTAATTTATATGCACTACCTGTAGACTGGTATGATACATAAAGAAATCTATTTGAAATGTATCGGTTAGACTTTAGGTCAAATATGTTTGTATACAAGCAATACCAAGTTTCGTTTTCCTTTAATTTAAAAAATAGATTACACAAAACTGTTATGTAGCTAATGACATTGTTAAGGCTAATTACTAGCCATTTGCATGTTTATTGTTTAAATCATAATACAAATTCGGCAATTTGGAACCAGCACTATCCTATGTATTAATGCAATTATGTGGATGCGACAAACTATATAACTCAACCGCCGAAATTATATTGCACCTGAGTGTATTCTTGTACATGTCCGAGAGAAATTTTGGTATTCCACCAGTTAATGATTAAAAAAAATGGTTCAACAGCGTTGATTGTGTTTCAAAAGAAAAAATAACCAATGTTCATAAGCTGCGTACCAAGTTTAGTGTGTGGCCTTCTTTTTTGATCGTTTTCTTTACAAACAATTGGTTCTTTTGATTTAAATATTTTTTAAGAGCAACATAACATGACACATGCTCTCATCACCCTTTGTAAATAGCTGTAAATATAAAATAAGTGTAAATATATAAAGTCATTAAATCTCCGTAAAACTTATGGAGATGTTTTTTTCTTCTTTATTCCAAGAATAAATTTAGTATGAATAGTGTTATATCTTGAATTATCCTGTAAATGATATTATTCAATTTAATAATATGAGTGTTTTATATAGGATTGTTGGAATAAAAATGTTTAAATAAATGTTTTCTTTGTTTTGTCATATTTCCTAAATGACTGATACTTGGTCAAGCAGTTTCAAAGAGACCCTATACCAACTGAAAATGAAATAAATATTTCCATACAGGCACTAGACAAGAGTCTTTCACTTTCATGAAAACGTGCTGAAGTGGTGTGTGAGCGTTTGTGCACGTGATTACAGAAAGTAACGTCATGCATAGCGAGTAATGATATAACGAGTTGTTGCTAAAAATCATCCTTGAAAACAAGACATTTGTTATTACGCAATGTGTATGATTAAATGCTGGGGCCACTTCCAAAGTTTGGACATAAACATGGTATATACAACATCAACCTTACTTGACACCTTTGGGATAAGGTTTAAAACATCTATAGCCGTTGAAAGTATATGGTTACTTTTCGTTTATTTTAAAATATGATATGTTAGAATTTTTTTCCTTAAAAACAATAAAAATATAAAGCATCTTTATTCATATTGGCAATAAATTGCTAGATAATTAAACATTATGAATACATTATGATTACAATAAATGTGCAACAACTCACATTGATTAGTGACAAATCTTTATTTTTCAGCACACATACTTACTGTAATAGAGTAACTGTAATTAAATACGCTAAAACTGACTTTGAAACCAATAACTATTTTGTTGAAACAAAACCTCGGACAAAATTATACAAAGAAAAAGTTTGGTGAGCATTTTTAATGGCATTCTGAAAAAGAATAAGGGACTTTTGTTTAATCAGTTCTTGATAGCTCAAAGCAAATACCGTCACACTCAATAAGTTGCAAGATAAGTGTTCTTCAAAATCCTTTTTATCAAGCTGAAACATTGTAAAACTGATCAAATTTAAAATCACGTTTGAAGAGATTCTATTAATAATTGGCTAAAATATCATGATTTTCATCTGTCCTTAAAATAATTCCATAAATATCAAAGCACAATAAGCAATTGATACATTCTTAGATTAAGCAAACATTCTTTTTCTTGTGTGAAAACATTTTCATTTTCTAGTTGTTATAAAAATAGACGACCCTTTGTCATTAAAACTTACGTGTAAGTTGTTCTGTTTAATTTCACAGTGTTGTCAACATATTGATTTAAATACCATTTTAATATCTTCAAGTCATAAAAAGAGTAACATCCTTTAATAAAATTCAAATAATACTTCCTTTTCAAGATATATAGTTCCGTTTTTTTACGTTTGAACCATTGTTTTGCTCTTCATACGACATTAAATATATTTTGATTTTGATACAAAAACATTGCATTATTTTTTTTTTCTAATGACTGCATATTTATGTTTTTTCGCAAAATTGTTTTTATGACTAAGCATGAAACACATGCTACATTCATCGTCTTGCCTTTATGTGAATTTATGAACGTATTTGAGTGGGATAATTTTGTATAAAATATCAACTTCACTGACAATGGAGTTAAGTGTTTTTGCGTTTTGCAAATATTTTATCTAATTGAAATTTTTATCGCCGGCCTTTGTATTTTCTATTCAAGATTACATTTCTCTTTTCACGCCGATTAAACTCAAGAAACACATTAGTTTCAGTCGACAGGTGGCATTACTTAAAGTCGTTACTTGTTTGTAACAGATGTGTTCAGACAGACATATGTGTAGGAATGACTGTCGCGTGCCATTCGAGAAAAAAAGTTAACCTTTGAAAAATGTAGTCCCGGCTGCGGTGTGCCGATTTTTCGTGCGACTTTTCTATGTATAATTTCCCGCTCATGACTTTCTTTCATATATTTTCATTCTTTGGCGGTAGTGGCCTTAAACAAATAAGAAATGCGTTTGCCATTAGATATTTACGTATAATAAAGTATAGCGAGATATCCTTTTGCGCCAAAATTATTTCTTTGTGATAGATCTAATGTAATCATTGGTTAATTAACAACACATGATTTAGGTCTTGATATCATAATAAAACCCGACACTTTACGGGTAATATTCATTACAGTAGTGAGAATAAGGGCCAATGACATAAATTATTTTATGTGAGCATAAAATCTTATTTATAATAAGTGAAATAATGGTAAGTCAGCCATCTGCGGTAAAATTAGCAATACATTGCTCGCCGCTATGGTAATAAAAGTGATGACGTCACAATTAAGTTAGAAAAAACGAAACGGCCAATGTGGTGTAGTTGTTAGCATACTGAACGGGCAATCCAAAGACCCATGGTTCGAGTCCCGGCTGCGGCGTGCCGATTTTTCATGCGAATTTTCTATGTAAAATTTTCACTAAAAATAAAATGTTCTTAAAAATAATTGTATAAATATTCTTTTTAAATAGTTTTTACATCATAATTATACAATTATATATACATTAAAATCAAATGTACTTACAAATTGTATTCTAAAAATATTTATGAGGTAAAGAATTATTCAAAGGGCAAATACATATTTATTCAATAAACGAAAAAGAATGTACATTGTTGAGTAAAAGAAATAATTATGGTCTGAGAACATTTTCCTTTGGACAATAACTTGCATTATGGTATATTAGCAACACTTGTAACAACAGCTTTTACTGGTTAAAGTTTTGGCTCTTGTAAATGTATTTCATTAGTATAAGAGGTAATCAGAACCAATGTCATTAAACTCAAGAAACCATCATGCTAATTATATGTAATAGTATATATTAATATATTCAGAACACAATAAGTTTGTACACATGCAGTTTTAAGAAGACACATATATTTTGTCCAAATAAATACTTTATATCTCATCATCATCATCATCATTATCATCATTATCATCAGCAGCACTATCTTCAAGACCACTAAACGTAGATGATAAAAAAATCTGTTACTTGGGTTTTTATATTAGATGCTGAAAAAGTGTTGAAAAATAAATTTTATTCTTCTTCCTTTCAAACACTATATCATTATATCTGTACTAATTGCTAAAAACAATACAAGAAAAAAAGATGTTTCAGGTTATCGCAAATGGGATAATATTTGAAAAATAAATATTACAAAAAAGGCTTTTGAGAAATAAAAACAAACGCATTTCTAAAACATAGAGGGTCTTGAAATACATAAGAAAATACTTATATTTATACTTGTTAAAAATTTCAGGGGAAGTAAAAATAAATAGCACATAAGTTCAATAAGGCCGAAAATCACACCTGCTACTATAGTACCGAGTCTTGTCTTCCACATTACCATTCTAAACTGAAAATAATTCATGACACTGTTACTTGATCGCAGTTTTATCATTGATTAAATTGAATCTCTATTATAATTGATTCTAAATCCGATAACAATTGTAATTCAAACAATTCGAAAGTATTTCCATATAATGTTTTTATCTTAAAAGCATCAGGTTTGTCTTGGACAAAAAACGTAATAACTTAAATGCAACACAAAATTAAAAACATATATTTTGATACGGTACTTGTTCAGATATTTAACGTGGCTAAGCATCTGTGTCACACTAGGGAAAAATAGATCACAAAGCTAAAGGTTACACAGTGGTCAGTCATACAACGATAACAAACCAACAGCGATTAGCTTTAACTATTAATCTGAATGATAAAAAACAGGGTATTACTTTGAAATGATCATCTTCAAATACGAACATAAAAACACAAACGTACAAGGTTATTTTATGTCTAAATATGGCAGCAAAACAAACATCAGCAAAGCAATAAATCTACCTTGAGTTTCCATATTAAATAAATTAATGATAAATGTTGACTGTATGGTAATGAAATTAGCATTCCTGTGGTTGGTGTACTGATTTTATTCAACAAATTAATAAAGCGGCCTATATGTAAACAATTTAAAGCCAAACATGACACTAAAGGGTTAAATTTTATTTATGTTATATACTAAAATTACTCTTTGTTAGTCGCCTAGTGTTCTGAGCCATTTTGTTTATTTGTATAAAAAATAATGTTTACGGTATAATGTGTGTGACTCATTCGTCAATTGTGTAATAAAAATGCTTCAAAGATTGAAATATGTCAGACAAAATCCCAAAAATGTGTTATATTTCATTCGAAAAATCAGTTGATAATGTAACGGAGAGAAAATAACGCATGACATTTATCGTCAATACGTATGAGAAAAAAAACAAGATTGCTAAAATCGTTTCATAAATACGAGTTGTCATACGAGGGGTGATCAAGAATTACGTAAACAGGCTCAATATCTCATTTATTGTTTGACAAACGTACATAAAACGTATATCACATGAAAGTTTGTTTTATCAACAAACAACATGCAATTTTGTTTTACAATATGTTTACATAATTCGGAATAACAAACCATGAAAATGTGTCACTATCGCGGTACCGGCCCACGTCGTCAAAAAAAAACTCGTGACGTCAGCGACGTCGCAGCGTCGTAAGTGTTTAAGGAAAAGCGTCAATTCACTCTTTTTCAAAGTACGAGCAAGAACATGCAATGCAACGTTCATGCCTATTAGGCCATTGAGAGAAGAATATATTCCTGTAATATTCTGCTGGATACTGACGTTTTAGGGTGTTTGTCGCTGACTGTAACTCCTCCAAATTCACAAAGCGCTGGCCCTTCAGCTGGCGTTTCAAATCTGGGAACAATTAGAAATCAAACGGACCAGGGTCCGGGGAATATGGGGGATGAGGCAGGAGTTCAAATCCTATGACACCTATTGTGAGCTGTGTGGAGGCTGCCGTATGCAACGATGCATTATCGTGATGCAGTATAAATCGCTCCACGGGGATGTCGCTCCTCTTCTTCCTCAGTACCCGGATAAGATCTCGATTCAGTACCTGTTAAATTGTGTATTTTATTCTGATGCATGTTCTGTATTATTTTGTGCATCGGCACGTTAAATAAAATTATATCGTTGCTCGATTTTATTAACGAAATCATTGGGGAAATAGTTTTAAAGGATTAAATTAATTGATAGTATTATTTCATAATAAATCTTATAAATAAAACGGTTACAATACGGAAACGTATACATGTAACTATTATTGTCATTATTGTTTAATAAATGTATAAATATAGTAAACATTATATTTTACCTTCGAATAATAGTCTGCATTGATGGTAGTCCCAACTAGGCATGGCATAGAGCATATCCCCTGCAGTCGGCGAACATCATGTACATCTGTTTTCCGGCAGATCGTCCTTCACGGGCTTTCACTTGAGGTGGCGACTCTGCTTGCCTCCAAACAGCAGACTGTGGCTTGGATTCTGGATCTCTCAGGTATAACCAGGTCTCATCAGTCTAGATCACATAGTTCAGGAAGTCCGGGTTCGATCTGAAGCGTCGGAGAAATCGCCGGGACTCCTGCACTCGTTTATTCATTTCCACATCTGTCAAGAGGCGAGGAACCCACCGGGCGTGAACCTGCAAGGTTTCAAATGTTTATACTTGATAAGCAAATATTAAGGTATTTTGTAAAATTATTTAAGTTTTTGGTACAGTGTTTATAAATTTGAATTACGCAACATGTTTGAAACAAATGTGTATCCGTGCATTTTATTGTTTATACGATACGTGCGAAATCATAAATTAGCGCGGAAAATTTGAATATTTTTATATTCGAAACTGAATAGGTTGTAGAGTGATTAAAACCAAAAAAAAAACAACAACATAAGTTAATGCACATATAATACATTTCGCATGTTCAATTTCCTGGTGATAATTGTGTGCTTTGTTCCATAGCTCATCCCAGTTACTTGTGATATCTCTCGAACGGTCACTCTTGCGTCCTCCTTGATAATACCTTCAATTGACATCACATCTGACGGCTTGACGCTCGACCCTCTTCCACGCCCTTCATCATCTTCAAGTGACTTCCGCCCTTCAGAGAATCGCCGGAACCACTTAAAAACGAGTGCTCGGGAAACAGCATTCTCTCCTCTGGTCCTCTGCAGCTTTTTATATGTGTATTTAGGCGTTTCACCTAATTCCATGCAGAACTTTATGTTGTCACGCAATTCAAGGCGTTCTTGTGATGTCATTTTTAACGTAGCTGCGTAACGGACTACTATGTTTTAAACGTTGTTTATTTTCCTTATCTAACGTCAAATGACGTCAAATTTTTATGCAACGTCATACAAACGTCCGAAAACATATTCCCGCATTTTTCTGTTATTTTGATAAACAGTGTCGAAATTATAATGCATTCAATAAAGCAATTATATATAAAAATAGCACCTGGATCAGTTATTAAAATCCATGGGACTGGTATTACGGAATAAATTTTTTTTTTCACTTTCGTATAAATTCCTTCAAGATCTTAAATAAAAGTTGTCCTCTGTGATAACGTGTATTATTAGAATTTGTTCTCATGTCTATGTTTGTTACATACTGAGATATATTTAATAAACTTGAAAACCTGAAAACGGGTAACGCGTTACTATAGTTACAATTATGCTAGTTATTCTGCTCTGAGTAATGCATGACTACAGCTCCTTGTAAATGGCAAAGAGATAGGTCAATACAGTGATATAAATAAAAATATTTTATATTGGTCCGTTTCAAAGATATTGAACCAGTCTACGTTACTCTTGATCAACCCTCGTACACTAGCAAAAGAAACACATGCGAAAGACTGAAACCAAGTGAAGAAATGCGTGCCATTAATTTCCGATATATTTAGAAAATAATAGCGTCTCATTAATGCATTGGTTGTTACGATATGCCAGAAGTGTACCCTAATATATTGCTTCATGAACAAAAATATCATAAAATTCTTCTTATTATAAACTTTTCATAAAAAATGATGAAATAAGAAATAATAAAAGTGATGCCTTTGGTATCACTTTTTATATGAGTAGCATTGTTACTAAATAAACAAGTTTAATAAGAATGTTCTTTTATAATGCTGAATACTCTTTGTTTTACTTTAGCTATTGTTCATGTATGTATGAACATACATACCTTCTAGTTAAGCAGAATCCTTTTCTTCAAAAAGAATGAATAATTTATCTTCAATATCAGATGACAGATTAACATTAAGGGCTGACACACTATCATCTACCGGTCGAAATTTAATTCTTAATTCTTAATGATCTTTTATGCAAAAATGAAAACTGAATGTGGTAGAATTGTAAGTATTTTCAACTTAACAAGCAAGGGAACAACGAACAGATGTTCTTGACTAAGTGAATTTTAAAAAATGAGATGTTTTTTTTTTTTTTTTTTTTTTTTTTTTTTTTCTCCTGAATACGTGTTTTTTGTTCCAGATCCCACATGTTTCATTCAAATTTTGTAAGTCATAAAATATAATAACCATAACATGTTCTTCAGCAGCAGTATGAGAGCAAGTTACTTAAAGAGTTTTTCCGACTCGCGTTAAAGTATTTATAAAATACTGCAACGTATAACATAATGGCTGAGAAATATATTTGTATAAGTCAAGTCAATATAGAAATATAAATAAGAATTCAATATAAGTGGGGATAAGTATAAATATAATCTATCACAGTTGTAATATTAATCTGTATAATAATCATAAATTGCCTTTCTAAATAATCACACTAAAATGCCACAGTATCAAATGACACACATAACATTAAAAGAGTCGGCACGTGGTTTCCTTTTTAAATATATTTATCATAGGTTAAAGTAAATCATCTAGTTTTAGTGAGTATCACCCTTTAAGGTTGTAGTATTTATGGTATTCAGTTTTTGCACGGATTTTCCGTGCGTGTAAAGTATTGATAATCGTTGTTAAGATTTTTCCTCATTCGAAGTCTTTGCATTGTGCAGTAAACATATACATTACGATATCATAAATGGCTGAATCAGAAGATAGAATTAGAGATAGTTCGTCCTTCAGTGATAGAAATGGGAATACAGCTGGCTCTGTAGATGAATCTTCCATTGAGCAATTTGGTTTGATGCGCTCTTATTTCGACCAGCATTTCAAGTCATTGAAAAGAGAATTGAGAGAAGAATTACACTCTTCTTCGACTTCCACGCTAAAGCGTTTCAAGGACGTTTCGTCATCCAAGGACTTCAAGTATCGAAGTAACAAGAAACAGTTTGTTTTCAATCTTGACGTTATTGAGGGTTTGGACGACATTAAAGAGGCTACTAAAAGGGGCGAGCAGAATAAAGTCTTAGAATTATCTGAAGCCCTGAAAAAGAAGGTATTTCATAGAAATAAGCTTATCAGAATTGCTGATAAATCTGCAGGCGGCTGGGACACAGTCAAAGAGTACGAGTCAGACGACCTAGCCAGTGACAGTGACGATGATAAACGTCTTAAAAGGGCAGAGAGGAGAGCGCTTGCCAAAACTTAAAACTAAGCAGCCTAGGGAGCCTGCCAGAGCTACACCTAGCCCAGGGTGTGCTGATCTAAATGGGGCTTATACTTTCTTTGGTGGTTTTCCTTCAAATACCAACTTTATGCCTAATTTTCGTGGCTCACGACGCTTCAACAGGGTTAGGATTGGGGCATACCCCACCAGATTGTGCCTTTCAATATTCTGGACCAGGTGTCGCTTCAACTTCCGTTTCCGGAAACTTGGGTATCTATTGGCAACTTGGACAACAACAACACCCTCAAGTTCCGCAGTTCATGCAGCTCAAGGAAGATCAACAGTCAAAGGCCGCCATTTCAAAGCAGTGATGAGATAGATGAGTATTCATATCTAGATATGATTTACAATAATGATAAAGACTTTAAAAACATTTTGTTACAAAACAGATATTTTGAATATCAAAATTTATCCAGTCAAAATAGTATTAATAAATGTAGCGATTTTTCTAATGTTAAAGGTAGATTGCGTGATCATTATAGATTTTGGGAAGTTACCTTAAAGGCACCTGCTTTTATTTTGGATGTAATAAAGAACGGCTACAAAATTCCGTTTTTAGAAGTTCCAAAAAGTTATTTCACGAAAAATAATAAGTCCGCTCTTAAACATTCAAAATTTGTCTCTGAAGCCGTGGCAAAATTAGTGAGTTCCGGTTCTGTCTTGAAAGTTAGTTTTGTGCCTTATATTGTTAGTCCTTTATCTGTAGCTGAAAATAGCCAAGGTAAAAAACGTCTTATTTTGGATTTAAGTGTTTTAAACAAATATGTTTGGAAAGAACATTTTAAATTTGAAGACTGGAAAGTTGCATATGAATATCTTTATAAAGACGGATTTATGTTTAAATTTGATATAACTTCTGCTTACCATCACATTGATATATCCACTACTCATCAGTGTTTTTTAGGTTTTTCTTGGTCAGAGAACAATGTTAAAAAACTATTACGTTTTCACTGTTTTACCATTTGGTCTTTCACCGTCCCCCTTTATTTTTACCAAATGTTTGAGATATATTGTTAAATACATCCGGGAAAATGGGGTCAGGTTAGTGTTATTTCTAGATGATGGCTGGGGTGTAAATAGAAATTATTTACTGACCTTAAAAGATGCTGAATTTGTTAAATCAGTGCTTTTACAGGCTGGTTTTGTTTTGAATTTGCAAAAGTCAGTTTTGGTTCCCACTCAAATTCTTGAATGGTTAGGTATAGTCTGGAATTTGCAAGAAAATACTATCAGTATCCCTAGCAGACGATTAGTCAGTGTTGTAGATCTTCTGCATGCTTATTCAGTAAAAATACCTTTTTAGACTGTCAGAGAAATCGCTAGATTAACAGGGAAGATTGTCTCAATGATGCCAGTTATAGGGAATGTTTGCAAACTGATGACAAAAAATCTTCACAGAGCTATAGAATCTAGGTCATCTTGGGATTCGGTTTTAAATATTTCATTTTTCACTGGTTGTTTTCAAGAGCTTCATTTCTGGGAAAATCAGTTCAAGGAAACACCTGTGAAGTATCTCTTTACTCACAATGGGTCAGATTCTGTTACTATATTTTCAGATGCAAGTAGTAAGGCATGTGGGGCTTTTATCAAAGGCGAAAATGATCAAGTCTGTCATAAAAATTGGTCGATTAATGAACAAAAAGAAAGTTCTACCTGGAGAGAACTGTCTGCGTTATTATTTTCAATTGAAAGTTTCATGCCTAAACTAAAAGACAAGCAAGTGCTTCTTTGTACAGATAATCAAAATTGTGTACGAATTGTAGAAAACGGAAGTACAAAATCTCGTTTGCACGAGATTTCTATTAAAATATTTAATCTATGTTTGAAAGAAAATATTTCGTTGTTAACTGAATGGGTTCCAAGGAGCCAAAACGAAATTGCAGACTGTATTAGCAAATTCTGTGATGTAGATGACTGGGGAGTTTCCGATGATTTTTTCTGTTTCATGGATGATTTATGGGGCACTCATACTGTTGACAGATTTGCCAATCATTACAACAATAGAATACTTCGATTTAATTCTAGGTTTTGGGTCCCTGAAACAGAGGCAGTGAATGCCTTCTCCTGTTCTTGGGAAAATAATTGGCTTGTGCCCCCTATAAGTATTGTTCCACAGGTTATAAATTACTTGGAGAAGTGCAAAGCTAAAGGAACTTTAATTATTCCAAATTGGCCTTCGGCGCCGTTTTGGCCAATGTTGTTTGGAGACAACAGTATTAAGAAAGCTCATATTCTTGATATTTTAATGTTTTCATCCGGGCAGAATATTTTTGTTCAATATTTAAACAAGAACACGATTTTTGGTCCGGATTTCCATAGTAAAGTCCTTGCTATTAGGCTCGATTGTACCAATAATGATGTTTAATATGTTGTCGATTTTCGCCGACCTGACGGCGTTGATAGAATTTTCCGCCGACCTGACGGTGTAAAGTTGTTGCCGACCTGACGGCTTTATTTAGTTAATGCTGACTGAACTGTTTTAGTTGTTTGTTGACGACCTGGCGGTCTATTCATAATTTTTTTGCCGACCTGACGGCGTAGAGATTATTTTTATCGCCGATCTGACGGCGTAAAGCTTATATTTATCGCCGACCTGACGGCGTTAATAAATTTGCCGAACTATTGGCGTTATTAAGTCAACTTCTATAATTTGTTATATATTTTTCATGTTTGTGTTTATTTTACATATTTAAAACATATATATGTAATGATATTAATATGAGTATTTATTATATTTCATTCTCTTCTTATACGTTTTGCAGATCTAATTGCACTGAAGTTAGAGACAAGGAATTACTAGAATCCGGAGTTGTCTTTCCTGGCTGATCGTGTTCCAGATATAGTTCTTCAATCTAAAGCACCTAATACCAGTAAAAAGTATCAAAGAACTTTTCAAGCATGGAGTCGTTGGGCATCTAAATTCAGAATTTCACCACTTCCGGCTTCGGAATCTGATGTTTGCCTTTATTTGGTTTCGTTAATTCAAAAAGGTAAATCTTTCTCAAGCGTTGACGAGGTATTTTATGGAATAAAATGGGCTCATGAATTAGCAGGCTTTTCGAACAATCCGTGTACGTCGTTCTACGTTACTTCAGTCAGGGAAGCAGCTCATAGGATTCTTGGTCATTCTGTTACCAAAAAGGAACCGATCTCTCCTGATGTGTTAAGACAATTAGTCTGTGCCTTTGGTTGTTTAAATGCTAATCTTTTTCAGTTGAGAAATTTAACTATGTGTTTATTGTCATATGCTGGTTTTTTTAAGGTTTTCAGAACTTGTTAATATTAAGCGGTCAGATATATGTTTCTATACAGATAATGTTGAAGTTTTTATTGTTCAAAGTAAAACTGATGTTTATAGGGATGGCGATCGTTGTTTGATTGCAAAAACGGGTTGCGATACTTGCCCAGTTAATATGTTGCAAAGATACATCAATAGCGCAAAAATTAGAGATGATTCTAATGAATATATTTTTCGTGCGCTTACTTTTTGTAAAACATATAATTGCTACAAATTAAGAGGGTCTAAATCGTTATCTTACAGTCGAGCTAGAGAGATTTTGCTTAACATGCTAGAGTCAATTGGTTTAAACAAACAGCTTTTTTGGGCTGCATAGTTTTAAGATCTGGTGGTGCCACGACAGCCGCTAATATGGGTATTCCTGATCGCTTATTTAAGCGGCATGGTCGATGGAAAAGTGATCGAGCTAAAGATGGCTATGTTAAAGATGATATTGATAAAATATTACTTGTTTCGAAATCTTTGGGAATTTAATCATTTGTCTAGCATTTAAATGCAATGCCTTATAAATTATTATTTTATGACCGTTCTTTGTTGGTCGATATGATATTGTATAACACAATGCACAAGACAATTCCTAAATAGCATTTTGTGTTTTTTTTATCTTTTCTCACAGTTGATTTACCTTATTAGATGGTAAATAATTTATTTCCGGTTGAGAGAAACGAATTAGGAAATAAATATATTTATCATAGGTTAAAGTAAATCATCTAGTTTTAGTGAGTATCACCCTTTAAGGTTGTAGTATTTATGGTATTCAGTTTTTGCACGGATTTTCCGTGCGTGTAAAGTATTGATAATCGTTGTTAAGATTTTTCCTCATTCGAAGTCTTTGCATTGTGCAGTAAACATATACATTACGTTTTCCCAGCCCACCCACCCGTTTTTAAGCATAAAGGATTTTTTTATGTCTTTTTTTGAAAGAAAAATGATTTGTTCATAGTTAATTGTAAGCATTTGTTAAAGGTTCATCACGATGCAGAAACGTTTTATTTATTCGTTGTTTAGAAAGGGCAATCTTGAATATATCAGTGTTTCTATTACAGTTTTTAGGGCATGTTAAATGTTCATTTCCTGACGATGTTAATTTATTGGTTTTTTACTTTATGGAAAGAATATCAGGACGCTAATATTAAAGTTTATCAGTAACAAAATTTATGAAAGCATTTCTGTGGCTTACTGGGCCTTTAATTATTTTTCAGGTTTTTATTTTACAAATATGCTGTAGATTGTTTGATTTCTATATTTTTTTTTGTTTAAATGCTCCCATAAAACATTGTTTTTCTCTGCAGCAATCGTTTTGTTGAAAGCTCAATTATTATAATATATCTTTTAAGTGATACAAAATCTTTCTTTATGATTTACTTGTCATAAACATAAGAATTTTACAACCTTATGCTACTTTATTGTTCAAAATATTGTGAATGGATTATACTGCATACTGATAAATGATAATATTGTATATACATGTATGCTTGTTTGATAAGTTGTTAATGAAATTATTTAGTTGAATTTGATATACAAAATTTGTGTTCGATATGATATTGTATAACACAATGCACAAGACAATTCCTAAATAGCATTTTTTGTTTTGTTATCTTTTCTTACAGTTGATTTACCTTATTAGATGGTAAAAAAAATATTTCCGGTTGAGAGAAACGAATTAGGAAATAAATAAGAATTAAGCTGATGTTATGCGATAATTTGTGTTCACAGTGGCGTGACTTACACACCCTGCACCGTAAGTCGCGTGCCGCACGATCGTTTAACGACCACGATCGTTTATATATCAAAAGAGAATCTTTGGTCAATAAATCACAGGGTAATGAACGCTGTTATGGGCTTACAATAGAAAGGTTTTTCTTGTATTTTGATTTATGCGAATCAAATTCTGAATTGCTTAATTTAGATTATTATTTGATTAGAAAATCAAATATGATTTTACCATTCGTTCGGCAACAGAGGATTGTTTATAAAACATGTTATGTAATTTGAATGGTAGTCATTTGAATAGATATAAACTATTTTTATTTCAAATTTATTACAGAATCATTTGAAATTTTAATGGGGGGGGGTTATAAAATTTTGGAAATATGGCAAAAATTGTACTTAACAGTAAAAGCACATTTATCCAGATTAAAAGTTTTATATTGTGCAAATTGACATAATAATGCATAATTGAGCACTTCCAATTGTTACAAATGTATATAATGTCATAAAAGTCAACAGTGGTAGCTTTATTGAACTTTAAGGTATATGTCGAAATAAATGAGGTCGGGTTTGCTGTAAAATTCATTTTGGGACTTTAAATGTGGCTGAAATCTTGTTTTGCTTGCTATAATCTCCTTTTTTAAACTATGATATCGAAAACAATGAAATAACCAAAGGTCGACTTATAAGTATTACTAATAAGTCTTAGAAGACTTAAAATACTCTGAAAATTACTTTGTGGTATTTTAATGAAGGTGGAATGCAGTAAAATAACCAGCTCACAGGTTCCTGGCACTTGATATTAAGTAAATCGTATAACATGCATGGTCATTGTATTAGTTACGTCCCATGAAATAGGGTCTTTCTTAAATACTTGATTAATAAAAAGTAACCGCAGTATACACTTTTCAAATCAAAGTTTAATGCGAAATACTCCAGATTTTAAGAAAATAACAGGAAACGCTTTAATGTGGACCGCATAAAAACTTAAGGGAGCAGGGGACATATCCGAATGAGGGCCTCGGTCAATTTTTTTAATAACTCAGACATAGTGTTTTGAAGTTACTAAAAACTTCTTTTTAAAAACATGTAACAAGTGACAAGAATTAACACAAATGGGATACCGTAGTCAAGCGATTATGAACAGTGGAGAAAGTTGAAAAACATCAAAGATTACAGACAAACGTCCCGCAGTATCTAAGAAGTGTAAGACAAAAAAGAAACATTTAATATGCTGAGAGCTTTAAAGAAAAATTGTATAGGTCTTTAGTAAGTACCTTGACATCAAAAGTTTATCATACATAGACAAGATACTTTGAACAGAAGAAACATTGACATGATACCATTAAATTAAATGTAAGGTAATGTAATAATGACTTGTTAGCGTAAACTGCATTGAATTTGTGTAACCTATTAGTCTTCTATCTTCTTCTGTATACATAAATTAAATGATATCGTGCTGAAGTTTTGCATGTACACTTATCAATAACATAATATATGTCAGTACAAAATATTGGAAGTCCGTCAAATATATGAAAGCTGTTGTTTATGGCTTTTTTGGAAATCTCTCTAACTTTGCATTAAACTATCTCTACAAGAGATCTTATGCAACTAATGTAAGTTTGTGTGACCTCAGAGTGAATGTCAAATTATTGAAGTACATTCTGAAATATTTTACACATTGATCTTATTAAATTCCAGTTAATATGCTGAAAACTGAAATCAGTTTAGATAGGGGACAAAGTCAAGATATCAGACTCAGTTTCCTTAGAAAAAAAGGCTATAAATAGCAGTTAAAATTATATTTTAAATATACGAACAATCATTATGCTAAATTCCTATGCGCGATAAACGTTGCGTTTGAATATACCTCAAAAGGAATAAAAAATCCCAATAATTTGTATACATTGAATTTATACCCTACACACTCTTTTTGATGTTGTTCTAATGCACAAGATATGAATAAACAAAAGATGCCAATTAATTACCAATTAAAGTAGAAGCACTTTTAAGTATTTTGAGAATGCATATTTTAACAAACATCTCCTTCAACTTGTTTTATCAAGGGAAATAAGGAAAATAGATAAGTTCCATCCTGATAAAGTTGATAGAGAATAGATAATAGATATGACATGCAAATGACACTTAACTCCTGAACACCTACATGATTACATGAATATGTAAGTACTTGTCTCATAGTATTTTCATTTTTCGAAAAGGTTTTAATCTCCCTATGAGATATGTTTTTACTTTGAACAACAAACTTAACAGGAGGTCATTTTAATGAAAAAGATATGGTTTCTGGCAATAGTCTGTGATCCTGCAAACCTGTCAACTAAAACTTAAGGAAGAGAAAACACGAGAGAGCTAATTAATTTAAAGAACAATCAACTAGATATGTGAAACGGGAAATGGTTCCTATCTACGTGCAGCAAGATCAGAGGACGACAAAACAAACAATATGAATAAATCATAACTGAAAATGTGCACACCATTCTCACATTCAGATATGTAAGCTTGCAACAAAGTACTTTGGGCTCATGAATTAGCAGGCTTTTCGAACAATCCGTGTACGTCGTTCTACGTTACTTCAGTCAGGGAAGCAGCTCATAGGATTCTTGGTCATTCTGTTACCAAAAAGGAACCGATCTCTCCTGATGTGTTAAGACAATTAGTCTGTGCCTTTGGTTGTTTAAATGCTAATCTTTTTCAGTTGAGAAATTTAACTATGTGTTTATTGTCATATGCTGGTTTTTTTAAGGTTTTCAGAACTTGTTAATATTAAGCGGTCAGATATATGTTTCTATACAGATAATGTTGAAGTTTTTATTGTTCAAAGTAAAACTGATGTTTATAGGGATGGCGATCGTTGTTTGATTGCAAAAACGGGTTGCGATACTTGCCCAGTTAATATGTTGCAAAGATACATCAATAGCGCAAAAATTAGAGATGATTCTAATGAATATATTTTTCGTGCGCTTACTTTTTGTAAAACATATAATTGCTACAAATTAAGAGGGTCTAAATCGTTATCTTACAGTCGAGCTAGAGAGATTTTGCTTAACATGCTAGAGTCAATTGGTTTAAACAAACAGCTTTTTGGGCTGCATAGTTTAAGATCTGGTGGTGCCACGACAGCCGCTAATATGGGTATTCCTGATCGCTTATTTAAGCGGCATGGTCGATGGAAAAGTGATCGAGCTAAAGATGGCTATGTTAAAGATGATATTGATAAAATATTACTTGTTTCGAAATCTTTGGGAATTTAATCATTTGTCTAGCATTTAAATGCAATGCCTTATAAATTATTATTTTATGACCGTTCTTTGTTGGTCGATATGATATTGTATAACACAATGCACAAGACAATTCCTAAATAGCATTTTGTGTTTTGTTATCTTTTCTCACAGTTGATTTACCTTATTAGATGGTAAATAATTTATTTCCGGTTGAGAGAAACGAATTAGGAAATAAATATATTTATCATAGGTTAAAGTAAATCATCTAGTTTTAGTGAGTATCACCCTTTAAGGTTGTAGTATTTATGGTATTCAGTTTTTGCACGGATTTTCCGTGCGTGTAAAGTATTGATAATCGTTGTTAAGATTTTTCCTCATTCGAAGTCTTTGCATTGTGCAGTAAACATATACATTACGTTTCCCAGCCCACCCACCCGTTTTTAAGCATAAAGGATTTTTTTATGTCTTTTTTGAAAGAAAATGATTTGTTCATAGTTAATTGTAAGCATTTGTTAAAGGTTCATCACGATGCAGAAACGTTTTATTTATTCGTTGTTTAGAAAGGGCAATCTTGAATATATCAGTGTTTCTATTACAGTTTTTAGGGCATGTTAAATGTTCATTTCCTGACGATGTTAATTTATTGGTTTTTTACTTTATGGAAAGAATATCAGGACGCTAATATTAAAGTTTATCAGTAACAAAATTTATGAAAGCATTTCTGTGGCTTACTGGGCCTTTAATTATTTTTCAGGTTTTTATTTTACAAATATGCTGTAGATTGTTTGATTTCTATATTTTTTTTTGTTTAAATGCTCCCATAAACATTTGTTTTTCTCTGCAGCAATCGTTTTGTTGAAAGCTCAATTATTATAATATATCTTTTAAGTGATACAAAATCTTTCTTTATGATTTACTTGTCATAAACATAAGAATTTTACAACCTTATGCTACTTTATTGTTCAAAATATTGTGAATGGATTATACTGCATACTGATAAATGATAATATTGTATATACATGTATGCTTGTTTGATAAGTTGTTAATGAAATTATTTAGTTGAATTTGATATACAAAATTTGTGTTCGATATGATATTGTATAACACAATGCACAAGACAATTCCTAAATAGCATTTTGTGTTTTGTTATCTTTTCTCACAGTTGATTTACCTTATTAGATGGTAAATAATTTATTTCCGGTTGAGAGAAACGAATTAGGAAATAAATAAGAATTAAGCTGATGTTATGCGATAATTTGTGTTCACAGTGGCGTGACTTACACACCCTGCACCGTAAGTCGCGTGCCGCACGATCGTTTAACGACCACGATCGTTTATATATCAAAAGAGAATCTTTGGTCAATAAATCACAGGGTAATGAACGCTGTTATGGGCTTACAATAGAAAGGTTTTTCTTGTATTTTGATTTATGCGAATCAAATTCTGAATTGCTTAATTTAGATTATTATTTGATTAGAAAATCAAATATGATTTTACCATTCGTTCGGCAACAGAGGATTGTTTATAAAACATGTTATGTAATTTGAATGGTAGTCATTTGAATAGATATAAACTATTTTTATTTCAAATTTATTACAGAATCATTTGAAATTTTAATGGGGGGGGGGGTTATAAAATTTTGGAAATATGGCAAAAATTGTACTTAACAGTAAAAGCACATTTATCCAGATTAAAAGTTTTATATTGTGCAAATTGACATAATAATGCATAATTGAGCACTTCCAATTGTTACAAATGTATATAATGTCATAAAAGTCAACAGTGGTAGCTTTATTGAACTTTAAGGTATATGTCGAAATAAATGAGGTCGGGTTTGCTGTAAAATTCATTTTGGGACTTTAAATGTGGCTGAAATCTTGTTTTGCTTGCTATAATCTCCTTTTTTAAACTATGATATCGAAAACAATGAAATAACCAAAGGTCGACTTATAAGTATTACTAATAAGTCTTAGAAGACTTAAAATACTCTGAAAAATACTTTGTGGTATTTTAATGAAGGTGGAATGCAGTAAAATAACCAGCTCACAGGTTCCTGGCACTTGATATTAAGTAAATCGTATAACATGCATGGTCATTGTATTAGTTACGTCCCATGAAATAGGGTCTTTCTTAAATACTTGATTAATAAAAAGTAACCGCAGTATACACTTTTCAAATCAAAGTTTAATGCGAAATACTCCAGATTTTAAGAAAATAACAGGAAACGCTTTAATGTGGACCGCATAAAAACTTAAGGGAGCAGGGGACATATCCGAATGAGGGCCTCGGTCAATTTTTTTAATAACTCAGACATAGTGTTTTGAAGTTACTAAAAACTTCTTTTTAAAAACATGTAACAAGTGACAAGAATTAACACAAATGGGATACCGTAGTCAAGCGATTATGAACAGTGGAGAAAGTTGAAAACATCAAAGATTACAGACAAACGTCCCGCAGTATCTAAGAAGTGTAAGACAAAAAAGAAACATTTAATATGCTGAGAGCTTTAAAGAAAAATTGTATAGGTCTTTAGTAAGTACCTTGACATCAAAAGTTTATCATACATAGACAAGATACTTTGAACAGAAGAAACATTGACATGATACCATTAAATTAAATGTAAGGTAATGTAATAATGACTTGTTAGCGTAAACTGCATTGAATTTGTGTAACCTATTAGTCTTCTATCTCCTTCTGTATACATAAATTAAATGATATCGTGCTGAAGTTTTGCATGTACACTTATCAATAACATAATATATGTCAGTACAAAATATTGGAAGTCCGTCAAATATATGAAAGCTGTTGTTTATGGCTTTTTTGGAAATCTCTCTAACTTTGCATTAAACTATCTCTACAAGAGATCTTATGCAACTAATGTAAGTTTGTGTGACCTCAGAGTGAATGTCAAATTATTGAAGTACATTCTGAAATATTTTACACATTGATCTTATTAAATTCCAGTTAATATGCTGAAAACTGAAATCAGTTTAGATAGGGGACAAAGTCAAGATATCAGACTCAGTTTCCTTAGAAAAAAAGGCTATAAATAGCAGTTAAAATTATATTTTAAATATACGAACAATAATTATGCTAAATTCCTATGCGCGATAAACGTTGCGTTTGAATATACCTCAAAAGGAATAAAAAATCCCAAAGAGAAATATTTTTGTTAGATCAAAAGTATCTTACTTTATTATCCATATATTCGATTGGATTATCTTTATAATCCATGTCAATTACATGTACAATAATTACGAAATTGCATTATTTAGTTAAGCAATTTTCACGAATATTTTGCAATAAATTTCACAAAATCCATTTTTCCTAAGAATATGTAACAAAAACCTGTGAAGCATAATGCTAGTACTAGTTTTAATACTTTAAACTACATTGGAAAACAACAACAAACCAACATTGTTTTACTATGAAATTACTGACAAATATTTTAGTTACAGAGCCATTTTTTAGTCACCAACATGAATTGGCGTTAGACAAATCATTAATGTTCTGAAATACAAACTTAATTTAAAAAAAATGGAAATGAAAATAAAACTGCATATAAAATTTAGAATGTGCTGTTTGTTGCTTCGAAACTTGTTATTATAGTCACTTTAAACATTTTAACAGTTTACAAACTTTTTTAGATATATTTTTCAATAATATTGTTATATGTCATACATGCTATTTTTAAATATCACACCATTCAAATTAGTAAACCTATGTAGAAAATATATGTTTGATAAAACAGTAGTAATAGTACAACTGAACACGACTCGCTATTTTCTTTCATCTGCATACACGAAGAGTTTTCATTATTTGTAGTAATTTATACTTAACCGGATTACTACATATTAATCTAATCGGCTTTAGGATTTGACTTGAGTGTATTTAAGAGGATAAAAGAATGCTCATTTCTGTCAAGTGAAAGAAAGTTTTATTGAAATAAAATGAGCTGACCTTGCTAATCGTCCTTTTATCAGATAAATGAGATCAGGTATGTTCATTGGTATGTAAAATAAATGCTGCTGAAGAAAGCCGCACGGCATATTTAAATTAGCGTTTTTGCTTATATACGGCAAGTTAAAATCGTTTCTCTTTTTTAAACGTGGTAGTAAATAAAACATTCCCGTAAATATTTGCTGAAAATCATAAATGGGTACATTATTTATTTTAATAACAGTTTAATAAGAAATTTATGTATGAAATCATTTTTAAATTTTGATAAATGATCTTAAATTACTTCATTAATCTATCGCTTTCTTTATTATCCATATGGTTCTAAAAATATTTCAATTTGTTAACGTTGATAGATGGGCAGATGACATCTGTCCTAGCCAATGAATATTAAATTGTCGTATAATGAATGGATGGCATGTAATATTTTTCCACAAGACAAAAGAAAATACAAAAAACAACACTTATATTTTTAGAAATTACATGTACATCGTAACCATAGGGAACAAAAACTTGAGTGTTTGCTTTTGTGAAATGTGTGTTTATAGTATCATTTTCATAAAAATATAATAAACTTTTATCTGATTGAAAACGTAATTCTATAAAAATGACGAATATTTCACGATAGAAAATTGTTATCATTGTCAGGAGAATGTTTGCTTTGATGTTATTTAATCTTAGAAAAGATTAAGAAATAAAAAAAATTAACCAATTTCCAAGGTATTTAGGCTGAGCAGCACTGCCTGAATTAAAATTGAACTATTCTCAGTTGGATTTGTTTGTTTGTGTATTTGTTTGTTTCATTTGACGCCTTTTTTCAACAGCATTTCAGTCATATAGGCGGGTAGTTTCCTATCCATCGTTCCTGGAGTTACACCAGTACTAAACTACCTTCCTCCGCGCTAAGCTACCAAAGCAACTCCCGGGGATCGAACAAAATTTAATGTAAAATAGAGAATATAAGTATCCATAAAGAAAACCCAACACGGCAAAATTGAAAATGTTGCAAGATGTTGCGGATGTTTCTAAATTCAAAATTTTACTATTTCATGTTTAAATGTTGAATTCTGCTTAAGCCGGTGCTAGGGGGCGTGGACGGTAACTTGCACTTTCCAGCCGTCCATGAACAGGCTCAATCAAACCGGGCCTGCAACATTTTCAATTTTGCCGTGTTGGGCTTTCTTTAGGGATTCTGTATTTATCTTTTTTACACGCGCCAGTCGCATGCCGTTAACCAACCTATTCCCATGAATTGTAAAAAAATCACAAGCAACTTACATATTTAACTGCTATAGTCATTTAAAAAATATCGAACGTACAATTTTTACGTTGTTAACAGCATTGCTTTAATTAAGGGGTGTCTTGTAAAATATAACCGTATTACATTTTTAACCGATGTATAAAAATAGGAGGTTATTTTCTGACAAGATATGGTTTTGTTCGTTTACTGAAAATCAAGGTTTATGTGTAAATCTATTGAAAACCTCTTTGGCAATAATACATATACTAACTATGGTAAGCGTTTAATTCAACGTCTTTCTGTTGATAAAATACTTATTTAAATTAAAGAAAGAAAGGAAAAGATATTTATTTTAGGTATGAATTCATTCATATATGATAGTTACTTAGATTGATATTAAATCATCCTCGGTAACCCATGCGTTCTCGTTATGTATACGCATCATTCGCGTGTAATTCAGCGAAATCAGTGCACGTGGGTTCCGAGGATGATGTTAAATAAGCATACTTATTAAGACGCATATTACCACGATTAGTGAAAGCACATATAATTTCTTATTAAATATCTGACCCCTCTCTCATGAACATACATGTATGAAAATTAACTTAAAACACATCCAATATACAAGGGTTTAATGTCATCCTGTTAACGGTTATTTTAATGAATTAATATATTTAAAAAAAAACAACGATATAAACGTGTGTCAAATTTACTTCCCTGATTAAATCGAACAAAACGCGCTATTTAGAGGTGTCTAACATTGTCCAATGATATCCGACGTTACAAATGTATGATGATTTAAAAGTTTCTATACCGCGACTTAACTGACAGCTGCTCGCCCATATGGTTTTATACCGGTGGCGAGGGTAAATAAACCCTTAACTGACAGTTGGCGCGTGCTCATCATCAGTCTTCAATACAAATACAAACAAACGAGTTTATTTATCAGATTGGCTATATTCTACGACAAGATTCAATTTGTTTAAAATGGGTGAAAATGTAAAGGGTATATGTAGAGGAAATGCAAACGCATCGTTAGCATATTTGGAGTTTATAAGACGAGACAAAACAATTATATCATTAAAACGAAATCAGAGATTAATGATAACTTTAAGTTGTCAGACAGGAAACCTGATTGTATTTAGAGGGGTAATGGTTCCATTTATAAATTAATTTTTATTCTATTGTCATTTTGATAATTAATATCTTAAAAAATATTTGCATAATAGTATTACGATATATGATTTGATTTTATTTTTGTTCCGTTTCCTATCTTCGCTTTCTTGTCATAACTACATGTATTAGGCTTTCCGAAAATCATCATTTAACGTGTAGTGTTTAACGAACTTTTATCTCTTCATGAAATTCTGTAAACAACAGCCTCCGGAATAAGTTTGCAAATCCGGAATTTTCGCAAACTCAGCTACCTTTTTTAAATTGATTAGAGAAAAAATTTAAAGACCGGTCAATAATAGAGATTGAGTCAAGTAAAACCTGGCCTTTGAAATGACGATACCCTTAAAATTAAATGCAGGGGAGACATTCAAAGTTGGCCGTCCCATGGGGTTTTTCGATTCCCCACTGGGATTTGGTCTCCCAGTGGGAGTTTCGTGGGGTTTCATTTCCTCTTTACGAGAATGGGAGAAAAAAAATCACGGGAGAATTAAAAGAATTTATATACCATTATTTTAAAATAAAATCACTAATCTTGACTTAAGATATTCCTTCCTAAAAATATAGATCGAAATATAAATATTTTTAGAATCTCCCATTTTCATTATGGGTGGAACGCACCCATGGTGAAATCACCCATCTTAATAATGGGAAGAAAATCCTATTTTGATAAAGG